>NC_086128.1:66947107-66962107 GCF_963921235.1 Mobula hypostoma | reverse complement strand
CACATCCACTCTATCTGTGCCCTCTGGTCCTAGACTCCCCCCACTATAGGAAACATCCTCTCCACATCCACTCTATCTGTGTCCTCTGGTCCTAGACTCCCCCCACTGTAGGAAACATCCTCTCCACATCCATTCTATCTGTGTCCTCTGGTCCTAGACTCCCTTTCTATAGGAAACATCCTCTCCACATCCACTCTATCTGTGCCCTCTGGTCCTAGACTCCCCCCACTGTAGGAAACATCCTTTCCACATCCACTCTATCTGTGTCCTCTGGTCCTAGACTCCCTCTCTATAGGAAACATCCTCTCCACATCCACTCTATCTGTGCCCCCTGGTCCTAGACTCCCTCTCTATAGGAAACATCCTCTCCACATCCACTCTATCTGTGTCCTCTGGTCCGAGACTCTCTCTCTATAGGAAACATCCTCTCCACATCCACTCTATCTGTGCCCTCTGGTCCTAGACTCCCTCTCTATAGGAAACATCCTCTCCACATCCACTCTATCTGTGCCCTCTGGTCCTAGACTCCCTCTCTATAGGAAACATCCTCTCCACATCCACTCTGTCTGGACCTTTCAATATTCGATAGGTTTCACTGAGGCCCGCCCCCCTCACTCTTCTAAACTCCAGCGAGCACAGGCCCAGAGCCATCAAACACTCCTCATACTTTAACCCTTTCATTCCTGGAATCATTCTTGTGAACCTCCTCTGGACCCACTCCAATGCCAGCACATCCCAAAACTGCTCACAGTACCCCAAGTGTGGTCTGACCAGTGCCTTACAAAGCCTCAGCATGATGTCCTCGATCTTATATTCCAGTCCTCTCGAAATGAACGCCAACATCGCCTTTGCCTTCCTGACCGTCGACTGAAACTGCAAGTCAACCTTCAGGGGAATCCTGTGCGAGGACTCCCAAGTCCACTTTGCCACCCTGACTTGTGAATGTTCTGTCCGTTCAGCAAATAGTCTGCACTTTAATTCCTTCTGCCAAACCGCAGGACTAGACACTCCCCAACACTCTGTTCCATCCGCCATTTTTATTGCCCATTCACCCTATCCACTCATGGTCCTAGAGGACTCCCTACCTCCTCAAGACTGTCTGCCCCTCCACCTATCTTCATAGTCAGCTGCACAATTTAACCTAACGTTTTGTTTTCTTTCGAGATACGGCAGGCTAACGGGTCCGTGCGGCCTACCAGGCCTGCCCTGGCCAACTACACCCATGTGGGCCAACTAACTCACTAACTGGCACATCTTCGGACTGTGGGAGGAAACCGGAGCACCCGGAGGAAACCCACGCGGTCACAGGGGGGAGAACGTACAAACTCCTCGCACACAGCGGTGGGAATTGAACCGGGGCTGCAGGCATTGTGGTGGTCGAACGCTAACTCGCGGCCCCCGGTTTCTCCAGCTCCCACTGAAGGCTCAGCCTGCACCAATACCTGTCCCGCTCCCAGGCGAGCGAGCTCCCGCCCACCACACTCCCCCTTCGTGGCCGCCCCACTCCTCTCCGGATTGCCGTGGCTCGGCGCCCGGCGTTTTCGACAAGCTCACCTCCTCCAGCAGGTGCGTGACGGCCTCAATGTCGTGGTACGTCTTGGTCACCTGGCCCGCCCTCTCCGCGCAGAGAACTGAGAAACGCAAGGCAAACCGGGATTAGCGCCGGGGAAACCTTGGCTCCTTCCGCGACGTGCGGGACTCCCCACCGGCGGCCAACCCAGTCCCCCGGTCCCGTTCCGACACCGCCGGTCCGCGGCCTCCTCTGCCGCCACGAGCGGGACCACTCTCGGATTAGTGGAGAAACCACCCCCCCCCCCCACAATGCTTCATTTTATTTGTTCATTGAGTGATACAGACTCCCCTTCCTCAGGAAGCTGAGACAGGCCAAACTCCCACAAAATCTGTTGTTTAACTTCTACCAAAGAGCGACTGAAACCGCCCTGACCAACAGCGCCACGGCTGCACGGCCGCTGAGCGACAAGACCCCGCATCGCGTGGCGGAGGCGGCCCAGCGAATTGTCAGGGTGGGGCTCCCAGGACTGGACGCCATCTATTCCAGCAGACTCAGGAGGAAAGCAATCAGCATAACCAGAGACACCACACACCCCGGCCACTCCCTGTTGGACCCGCTGCCATCCAGCAAAAGGTTCAGGACACTAAAAGCCAGAACAAATAGACTGAGGGACAGCTTCCATCCCAGAGCTGTGGCCTCCATCACACCACTCCCACAGGACAATGACTGAAACTGTGAGCACACACACGCACACACAAGAACTCAAATACTTGCACTAACAGCACTTTGTGCATCACTGTGATATTCTGGTGCTGCTGCAACTTATTTTCTGCTACTTATCTACAAACCCCATTTCCAGAAAAGTTGGGATATGTTCCAAAATGCAATAAGAACAAAAATCTGTGATATGTTAATTCACGTCAACCTTTATTTAACTGACAAAAGTACAAAGAAAAGATTTTCAATAGTTTTACTGACCAACTTAATTGTATTTTGTAAACATACACAAATTTAGAATTTGACGGCTGCAACACACCCAACAAAAGTTGGGACAGAGGCATGTTTACCATTGTGTTACATCACCTTTCCTTTTAATAACACTTTTTAATCGTTTTGGAACTGAGGATACTAATTGTAGTAGATTTGCAATTGGAAATTTTGTCCATTCTTGCTTGATATAAGACTTCAGCTGCTCAACAGTCCGTGGTCTCCGTTGTCTGATTCTCGTCTTCATGATGCGCCATACATTTTCAATAGGAGATAGATCTGGACTGGCAGCAGGCCAGTCAAGCACACGCACTCTGTGTCTACAAAGCCACGCTGTTGTAGCCCGTGCAGAATGTGGTCTGGCATTGTCCTGCTGAAATAAGCATGGACGTCCCGGGAAGAGATGTCGCCTTGATGGCACCATATGTCTCCCTAAAATCCTAATATACGCCTCAGAGTCAATGGTACCTTCACATACATGCAACTCACCCATGCCGTGGGCACTGATGCACCCCCATACCATCACAGATGCTGGCTTTTGCACCTTTCGCTGGTAACAATCTGGATGGTCGTTTTCATCTTTGGCACGGAGAACTCAGCGCCCGTTTTTTCTGAAAACTAGCTGAAATGTGGACTCATCTGATCACTGTACATGGTTCCACAGCCTTTCGGTCCATCTGAGATGAGCTCGGGCCCAGAGAACTCGCCGGCGTTTCTGCATAGAGTTGATGTACGGCTTCCTCCTTGCGTGATACAGTTTCAAGTTACATTTCTGGATGCAGCGACGGACTGTGTTGAGTGACAATGGTTTTCCGAAGTACTCCCAAGCCCAGGTGGCTATAGTTGTCACAGTAGCATGACGGTTTCTTAGGCAGTGCCGCCTGAGGGCTCGAAGATCACGCGCATTCAACAGTGGTTTCCGACCTTGTCCTTTACGCACTGAGATGTCTCTGAATCCTCTGAATCTTTTCACAATATTATGTACAGTAGATGTTGAAAGACCCAACTTCTCTGCAATCTTGCATTGAGAAATGTTCCTTTTGAACTGACCAACAATTCTCTCACGAATTTTGGCACAAAGGGGTGAGCCACGACCCATCCTTGCTTGCAAAGACTGAGCCTTTGATGGACGCTACTTTTATACCCAGTCATGATACCTCACCTGCTACCAATTAGCCTGCTTAATGTGGAGTCTTCCAAACCGGTGTTACTTGAATATTCTGTGCACTTTTCAATCTTATTTTAACTCTGTCCCAACTTTTGTTGAGTGTGTTGCAGCCATCAAATTCTAAATTAGTGTATATTTACAAAATACAATTAAGTTGGTCAGTAAACCTATTGAAAATCTTTCCTTTGTACTTTTGTCAGTTAAATAAAGGTTCATGTGAATGAACATATCACAGATTTTTGTTTTTATTGCATTTTGGAAAATATCCCAACTTTTCTGGAAATGGGGTTTGTATTTAATACTGTTTTTCTATTACTGAGTTGTTTTTATCTACTGCTTTATTTAATTACCTGAGAGGAAGCCAAGCTGGAGACCTCTTCCCAGAAACAGAAAGGTTCCTTGCGAGAATCCAGGACCAGGCGGTTAACGCAAGAAGTTATCAAAAATACGTAATCGAAGAGCAAAAAAATTCAAGACGATAAATGCAGAAATTGCCAAGGGAAACCAGAAACAATCCTACACATTATAGGATCCTGTAGCAGTTTAACTCAATCTGATTACTTGCACAGGCACAATCAAGTGTCAAACATCATTCACCAAAACATTGCTATAAGAAGAAAACGAATGTCAGGATGTATATTGCCTTCATTTCTCTGACATTAAATGTACCTATTGAACCATTGAAAACACAAACTCATAAAAGACAGCACACCTTACTATAAATACAAGCCTGATCCAGACTTAGAGGCAGAATCCCTCAGACTATATTCTGACCGATTAGTTGGCCATTTGATCACTAATTTGATTAGTTCAGCCTGTTTCTGTGCTGTACGGTTTTAAACACAAGCACCTGGGTGTTATTTTAGAATACTGGCAACACGAGGTGACACTTGCAGGCTAAACCCCACTCCCCTCCCCCCTCTCATCCAGCACATCCCTGGCAAGGTTGGTTGTTAACACAAATGATCCACTTCTCTGTACATTTCGATGTACACGTGAGAGGGGGGAGGGGGAGGGGCAGAGAGGAGCTGGAGGGGGAGGGGGAAGGGGAAGGGAGGGTGGGGGAGGGGCAAAGGGGAAGAAAGAGGGGCTGGAGGGGGAGGAAGAGGTGGAGAGGGGGAAGAGGGAGAGGGAGGTGGACAGGGAGGGGGAAGAGGGAGAGGATTTGGAGAGGGAGGGGGAGGGGTGGAGAGGTGAAGAGGCAGAGGGAGGGGGTGAGGGAGTTGGAGAGGGAGGGGAGGGGTGGAGAGGGGAAGAGGGAGAGGGAGGGAGTTGGAGAGGGAGGGGGAGGGGTGGAGAGGGGGAAAGAGGGAAGGAGAGGAGGAGGGGGAGCTGGAGAGGGGGGAGGGGGAGGTGGAGGGGGAAAGAGGGAGGAAGAGGTGGAGAGGGGGAAGAGGGAGAGGGAGGTGGACAGGGAGGGAGAGGGGTGGAAAAGGGGAAGAGGGAGAGGATTTGGAGAGGGAGGGGGAGGGGTGGAGAGGGAGGGGGGGTGGAGAGGGGAAGAGGGAGAGGGAGGGGTGAGGGAGTTGGAGAGGGAGGGGGAGGGGTGGAGGGGGGAAAGAGGGAAGGAGAGGAGGGGGAGCTGGAGAGGGGGGAGGGGAAGTGGAGAAGGGGAAAGAGGGAGGAAGAGGTGGAGAGGGGGAAAGAGGGAGAGGGAGGTGGAGAGGGGAAGAGGGAGAGGGAGGGGGTGAGGGAGTTGGAGAGGGAGGGGGAGGGGTGGAGAGGGGGAAAGAGGGAAGGAGAGGAGGAGGGGGAGCTGGAGAGGGGGGAGGGGAGGGGGTGGAGAGGGGGAAAGAGGGAGGGGGAGGTGGAGAGGGGGAAAGGGGTGGGGGAGAGGGAGAGGGGAGGTGGAGGGGATGAGGGAAGGGGGGGAGACAGACATATATTGCTCCTTTACCTCCTTGCCCAAATCAAGATCAGTGCGGCATGGTGACATAGTGGTTCGCACAACGCTTTACAGTACTGGTGCATCTGGGTTCAATTCCCGTCGGTGCCTGTAAGTCCCCCTGTGACTGTGTCGGTTTCCTCCCACAGTCCACTGACCCACCGGCTGGTAGGTTCATTGGTCATTGTAAATTCACCCATGATTAGCCTAGGGTTAAATTGGTGGGAGGGGTGTGGGTGGGGGACTGCTGTGCGGCAAAAATTGAAGGGCTGGAAGGGCTTGTTCTACACCGTTTATCGGTAAATAAGTAAATAAATAGAAAGATTAATGGAAATTAGCCAAATAGATTCATTTATAAATCTTATCATCATCATTACGTGTCATGTCATATGACATCATCATTGTGTGCCGTGTCGCTATGACGAGGGCGATCACGGTCTTTCCACGGCCATGATTGTTCCTGGCAAACTTTTCTACAGAAGTGGTTTGTCATCGCCGCCTTCTGGGCAGTGAGTTTACAAGACAGGTGAGCCCCCCCCCCCCCCCCCTCAGCCATTATCAATACTCTTTCAGAGATTGTCTGCCTGGCGTCAGTGGTCGCATCACCAGGACTTGTGATCTGCACCGGCTGCTCGTATGGATTCACCTGACCCTGATCAGGGGGCTAAGCAGGTGCTACACCTTGCCCAAGGGTGACCTGCAGGCTAGCGGAGGGAAGGAGCGTCTCACACCTCCTTTGGTAGAGACGTATCTCCACCCGCAGCCCTATTCTGACTCTCAGTTGATCTCAAAGTCAATGACTAATCTTCTCTTTCTCTCTCTCCTGCCTTCCGATCAAAGTTCAAAGTAAATATATCATCAAAGTAGACATAGCCCCTTTAGACAGAGAGAGGAGAATCAAATATCGCTGTGATGATTGTACGCTCTAGTATCAATTGTTTGGCGACAATAAAGTAAAGTAAAGAATCTGTGGAATTTATTGTAGAGGCCGTGTCACTGGGTATATTTAAAGCAGAGGTAATAGATTCTTGATCGGTCAGGGCATGAATGGATATGGGGAGAAGGCAGGAGATTGGGGCAGAAACAGAATATAGATCAGTCATGATGAAATGGTCGAGCAGGCTCGATGGGCCAAATGGCCTAATTCTGCTCCTATATCTTATGTCACCATGTACAACCCTGAGATTCATTTTCATCCAGGCAATTACAGAAATAAAAAAAACAGGGAAGCACCTCTTCCCCAGGGCACCACTGCTCAATACAAGAGGACATGGCTTTAAGGTAAGGGGTGGGAAGTTCAAGGGGGATATTAGAGGAAGGTTTTTTACTCAGAGAGTGGTTGGTGCGTGGAATGCACTGCCTGAGTCAGTGGTGGAGGCAGATACACTCGTGAAGTTTAAGAGACTACTAGACAGGTATATGGAGGAATTTAAGGTGGGGGGGTTATATGGGAGGCAGGGTTTGAGGGTCGGCACAACATTGTGGGCCGAAGGGCCTGTACTGTGCTGCACTGTTCTACGTTCTATGTTCTAAAACTTACACAAAGACTGACAAACAACCAACGTGCAAACGAAGATGAATTGTGCAAATCAAAACTAACGTTGAGAACGCGAGTTGTAAGAGTCCCTGAAAGTGAGTCTGTAGGTTGTGGAATCAGGTCAGGGTTGAGATGAGAGAAGTTAACCACGTCGGTTCAGGGGCCTGACAGTCAGGGCCACTTCACTCATCCCAATACTAAACAGCCAATGGACTACTCTCAAGGGCTCTTCATCTCACGTTCCTGATATCTGTTGCCTATTTATTTATTTATTATTTTCTTTCTTTTCAAATCTTTTTATTGTTATATTATACAAGAAAAATAACATGAGTACATTGAAGTAACGACACTTACAATGTCTCAAAAAAGACATTATCTTAAAGATTGAAAAAAAAATTTTGTGATAACCAAAAAAACCTACTAAGCAGAAAAGTCAGAAAAGAACCCATTAGGTGTACAACCCTGGAGTCACACGTCATACAAAAATTAGAAGTCGAACCTTTGAACCTTTATTTGATTTTGAGAAAAGATGGGGCTCATTTGCTCGCTATTATCATTTGAGCTAATTGATAGAATTTTTCCACGATCTAATTGTAAATCTTTTAGTATATTTTCTTTTCTTGCTGGTGGTTTGATGTTTTTTTTTAGAAGCTTTTTTTTATTATTATTATTTTCAATCACAAGCAAGAGAGAATCTGCAGATGCTGGAAATCCAAGCAACGCACTCACGCACACACACACACACACACACACACACACACACACACACACACACACACACACACACACACACAAAATGCTGGAGGAGCTCAGCCTAATGACATGAACATCGATTTCTTGAACTTCCGGTAACAGCAGCCTCCACCCCTCTCCTTCACCATTCTATATCCCCTTTTCCCTCTCTCACATGGTCTCCTTGCCCACCCATCGCCTCCCTCTGGTGCTCCTCCCCCTTTTTTCTTTCTTCCATGTCTTCTGTCTCGTTCACCGATCAACCTCCCAGCTGCTTACTTCATCTCCCCCCCCCAACTCCAGGTTTCACCTGTCGCCTGGTGGTTCTGTCTCCCCTCCCACCACCTTTCAAATCTGCCCCTCAGCTTTATTTTTCTCTCTCCAGTCCTGCCGAAGGGTCTCGGCACTGAAACGTCGACTGGTCACTCTTTTCCGCAGATGCTGCCTGGCCTGCTGAGTTCTTCCAGCACTCTTTGTGTGTGTGTATTGCACAGGGTCCTCCGTAATTTTGGCAGTCTGTAAAGCTTCATGGAAAGCATTACAGCCAGAGTTCCTTCCCTGCCCTTCAGTCACCCAGTGGGAAGCTATTGCAGCGTCGGAGGAAATGCGACGCTACCAGGCGGACCAATCACAGTCGTTGCGGTCTGCGTCGCCGCGACACGTAGTTACATTTTGGGAGAGGCGCGCGTCAGGCCACGGCATAGGGATCCGCGTCGATTTCGTGGCTACGCCGTACCTACGGCGTCACGTTGACGCAGAAGTATAAATCAGCCTTGAGACTGACCTATGACCACCTCCCTCCACCCTGTGGTGGGGCAGCTAGTCATGCAGTCCCTCTGGGGTACAACTGGGGAAGGCAGGTGGGGGGGAGGGAATGTTCTGCAGAAACTTCTACTGTCTGTAATCCTCCACAAGCCAGATTTCTCTTCCACCGAGCCAGCACAGACTTGTGGGCCAAATGGCGCCGGTCGCCACTGGGGCCCTTCGGCGAGCTTGTGATTCTGAGAACGGCAACTTCAGCTTCCTACTGTCAAACGCTGTGCGATGCCCCTCAGCCCACACTCCAGGGCACGGGGGGGGAGGGGGTGAAGAGCTGAGGGGGGAGGGGGTGATGGACAGGGTAGAGATAACGCACAAGGACAGCGATTGGGGGGAAGGGGGCAGGGATAGACAATAGACAATAGGTGCAGGAGTAGGCCATTCGGCCCTTCGAGTCAGCACCGCCATTCACTGTGATCACAGCTGATCATCCACAATCAGTATCCAGTTCCTGCCTTATCCCCATAACCTTTGATTCCGCTATCTTTAAGAGCTCTATCGATCTCTTTCTTGAAAGCATCCAGAGACTTGGCCTCCACAGCCTTCTGGGGCATTGCATTCCATATATCCACCACTCTCTGGGTGAAAAAGTTTTTCCTCAACTCCGTTCTAAATGGCCTACCCCTTATTCTTAAACTGTGGCCTCTGGTTCTGGACTCCCCCATCAGCGGGAACATGCTTCCTGCCTCCAGCGTGTCCAATCCCTTAATAATCTTATACGTTTCAATAAGATCCCCTCTCAGCCTTCTAAATTCCAGAGTATATAAGCCCAGTCGCTCCAATCTTTCAACATATGACAGTCCCGCCATCCCGGGAATTAACCTTGTGAACCTGCGCTGCACTCCCTCAATAGCAAGAATGTCCTTCCTCAAATTTGGAGACCAAAACTGCACACAATACTCCAGGTGTGGTCTCACCAGGGCCCTGTACAGCTGCAGAAGGACCTCTTTGCTCTTGTACTCAATTCCCCTTGTTATGAAGGCCAGCATGCCAGGATGGCGGATGTAGGGGCGGGCGGGGGTGACAGGTCAGGGAGCATGGGGAGGTGACGGTGTTATGGAGAGGAGGGAATGATGGAGAAGGGAGGGATGGGGAAAGGGTAATGGACTCAGTATCAGCGTCAGGTTTAATGTCACCGGCACGTGTCGTGAAATGTGTTAAATTTGTGGCAGCAGTTCAATGCAATGTGTAAAAATGCAGGGGAAAAAACCGTGACTTACAGCAAGTGTACATATATTAAACAGTTAATATACAATATTATATTTTAAATTATTCAATTATTTAAAATTTTAAAGTCTGTCACGAGCCTTGTGGCCCATCAGGCCGGTACTCATGCCGGTTTCCTACACGTATATTAAATAGTTAAATAAATAGCACAATAAGAGAAATAAAAAGATAGTGAGGTAGTGTTCACGGGTTCAATATCCGTTCAAAAATCGGGTGGCAGAGGGGAAGGAGCTGTTCCTGAATCGTTGAGTGTGTGTCTTCAGGCTCCTGTACCTCCTCCCTGATGGCGGAGGGGAAGAAGCTGTTCCTGAATCGTTGAGTGTGTGTCTTCAGGCTCCTGTACCTCCTCCCTGATGGTAGCAGTGAGAAGAGGGCATGTCCTGGGTGGTGGGGGTCCTTACTAATGGATACTGTCTTTTGAGGATGTCCTGGACGTCGGGGAGGCTGGTGCCCGTGATGGGGCTGACTAAGTTTACAACTCTCTGCAGCTTATTTTGATCCTGTGCAGTAGACCCCCCCACCGCCAACACCAGACAGTGATGCAGCCAGTCAGAACGCTCTCCATGGTACATCTATAGAAATTTGCCAGAGTCTCTGGTGGCATACCAAGCCTCCTCAAACTCCGAATGAAACACAGCTGATGGGGTGGAGCGGGGACATGGGGAGGAGAGGTTGGTGGGTTGGGGAGAGAATTAAGGCAGCGGAGGTCGCCGCGGAGGCATTAGGAAGGGGAAGGTGTGAGGCTGGAGCCCCGTCTCCCCACGCTCCCCTCCGCACCAACTTCGCCCCGGAGGTACGTGACCAGGGACACGTTCATCCCGCCGCTAATTGGGACCTGCCCTTCTCCCGCAGAGCGTCTGAAGGCGATTTGCAAAATGCAGGCTGACAGCCCGGGTCCCAGCCCTCCGCCTCCCCACACTCCGACGCTCGTTAAGTTCCCAGCGTTAACCCTTCGAAGGCTCTGCCCGTGGGCCCTGGAGTGCTGGCGACCAGCAGGAAACCGCGTCCTCCTTCGACCGACGCTCCCCAGAGTCAGAGCTGACCGATCCAGGACTGGACTTGGGACCCGGGGCATTCCCTCCTCTCATTGCTACTTTCTAGGAGGAGGTACAGGAGCCTGGGGACCAGCGTTTTAGGAACAGCTTCTTCCTCCTTCTGCGTTCAATTTAATATCAGAGACTGGATACAACACGCAACCTGAAATCCTCACTCTCCGCAGACACCCACGAAACAGAAGAAATCGCTCTCCCCCGAAAAAAGAATGAATGATGGAAAAATCTTAGAACCCCCAAAAACCCACTCTCCCGCCCCTGCACAAGCATCAACCCCCTAACTTGTTCCAGCAGGGAACATCAGGCCCCCAACCCTACCACCACCTACCATGCAGGGACTGGCAAAGCCCCTGAGGGAGAGGACAGTGAACCATCTACGCCATGTTGGAACTTCTTCCCTCTCTCCTTGCATTGCTAATTTAATTTAATTTTCATTACACTGCTCGCAGCTTTTAATATTACATACAGCTGCCAGGTAGCACTGTACTTCAGAACTAACGGCAGCGATATTAAACCCGATTTCGAGTCTCACTCAACGAGGGACGCGGCCCATGGAGGCGTAAGAGCACCACAGCGCAGAATCAGGCCCTTCGGCCCATCTAGCCCCTGCTGAGCTCGCTGCCCCGCCCTCTCTCCGCTAAAAACTCAAACTTTCACACACCACTCGCGCTGGTGGCTCGCTCCACCTCACGACCCTCGGGCGGGGGTGAAGAAGATCCCCTGCCCACAACATTCCCCTTAAACCTCTCAACTTTCACCCTTAACCCGTGGGTTCTAGCCTCACCCGAGCTCAGTGGGGAAACCCTGCTTGCCTTTAAACCCCCACCCCGCCATCATGATTTTAGAGTCAGCAAGTCGCAGAAAAGGACGCTATCAAATCTCCCCTCGTTCTCCTGTGCTCCGGGGGGGGGGGGGGACAAAGAGACTCACCTGTTCGACCTTTCCCTACAGCTCAGGTCCTCGAGCCCCGGCAATGTCCTTGTCAACCTTCCCCGCACTCTTTCAACTTTCCTGATATCTTTAAGACCGTGAGATACGGGAGCGGAAGTAGGCCACTCGGCCCATCGAGTCTGCTCCGCCGTTCTATCACAGGCCGATCCAATTCTTCCCCTCATCCCCACTCCCCCGCCTTCTCCCCACACCCTTTGATGCCCTGGCTAATCAAGAACCTATCTATCTCAGCCTTAAATGCACCCAATGACTTGGCCTCCACAGCCGCTTGTGGCAACAAATTCCACAGATTTACCACCCTCTGACTAAAGTAATTTCTCTGCATCTCTGTTCTAAATGGGCGTCCTTCAATCCTGAAGTCGTGCCCTTTTGTCCTAGACTCCCCTACCATGGGAAATAATTTTACCATATCTAATCTGTTCTGACCTTCTAACATATAGATGTTTCTATGAGATTCCCCCGCTCATTCTCCTGAACTCCAGGGAACACAGCCCAAGAGCTGCCAGACGTTTCCTCACACTTCAACATCAGTAAGTGAGAACTGCACACAGTACTCTGAATTAAATCCCCCTCTTGACCCTCCCAGTGTACAGCAGGACTGAGAGAGGAGGTGGATGCTACATCTCCCCACACCCGACACCCACCCCACACTCAGTCCTGATGCCGGGATTTGAGCGAAAACATCGACAATTCGTTTCCCCGCTCCGAGAACAGACGGTGCTCGACCCTCTGCCTTTCTCCGGGGTATCGGGCGTTGCTACAGATGCCAGCGTCTGCGAGGCTTCGCGTCTCCAGGGCTCTCAGTCTCTCCAGAGTGCCATGAGCCCACGTTTCTCAGCCTGAGAAGCGCACCACGCTCGGGCGCAGACACGGACAGGTTTGCACGCTCAGTTGGTGTGAACTTTGCGCGCGCGCACACACACACACACACACGCACACACACACACACGCACACACGCACACACACACACACACGCACACACACACACACACACACACACACACACAGAGCCACAGGCATACACGCAAGCAGAGGCTCGCACTCTCTCACACACGCGCAGACACGCACACTTACGCCAACACACACTTTGCTCGCTGAAATGGCATTACCGAGTCCCACCCCTATGCTCCTCACACCGTTAGAGATCATTAGACCATGAGACATGGGTGCAGAATGAGGCCAGTCGGCCCATTGAATCTGCTCCCCATTCCATCATGGCTGCTTTACTATCCCTCTCAACCCCATTCTCCTGCCTTCTCCCCGTAACCTTTGACACCTCGACTAATCAACCTCCACTTTAAATGTACCCAGAGACTTGGCCTCCACGGCCGCCTGTGGTGACGAATTCCACAGGTCTTGGATGGAGACCTCGAACCATCTGGAGAGAGATTAGTGCGTCATCAACCAACTCCCTCCCGAGCTCTGGGACTTTCACCGAGCGGCTCTGCGAGGGGGAGTGAGGGCGGGGGTCATGGACACAACGCGGGGAGCTTCCGTTCACCGCTCCCCGAAACAGCGCAAAACCCCGAACCTTCGGCAAGATTCGACGTGCCCTGCGGTCGACCCAGCCTGAGAGGACGTGGCCAAAGGGGAGCGTCGGTGCGAGAAGGCGCGAGTGTGTGAGTGAGTGAGACTGTGTGGGAGAGAAAGAGAGAGAGGGGGGGGAGAGAGAGAGAGAAAGAGAGAGAGAGGGAGAGGGAGAGAGAGAGAGAGAGAGAGGGAGAGAGAGAGAGAAGGAGAGAGAGAGGGGAGAGAGAGAGGGAGAGAGAGAGAGAGGGAGAGAGAGAGGGAGAGAGAGAGAGAGAGGGGAGAGAGAGAGGGAGGGAGGGAGAGAGAGAGGGAGAGAGAGAGGGAGAGATAGAGAGGGAGAGAGAGAGAGAGAGAGAGGGAGAGAGAGAGGGGAGAGAGAGAGATAGAGAGAGAGACAGATAGAAAGAGAGAGGGAGAGAGAGAGAGGGAGAGATAGAGATAGAGGGAGATAAAGAGGGAGAGAGAGAGAGACAGAGAGAGAGATAGAGAGAGAGAGAGACGGAGAGAGAGAGAGAGAGAGATATAGAGAGAGAGGGAGAGAGAGAGTGATAAAGAGAGAGAGAGAGGGAGAGGGAGAGAGAGATAGATAGAGAGAGAGAGAGACGGAGAGAGAGAGAGTGTGTGTATGAGTGCAGGAGTATGTGTGAGTGTGAATGTGTGACTGGGAGGGTGTACGAGACGGTGTGAGGCTGTGTGACTGTGAGTATGTGTGCACAAGTGTCCTGGGCCTCAACAAGCAGAGAGACCCCCCCCCCGGACACCCCTCCAGTCCTACCTTGCCCCTCATCAGTCGGCAACGCTGCCCCAACGCCCTCACACTCGGCCGCGGATTCCCCAGCGTCCTCCTTCCCGCCGGTCGTCCAC
This sequence comes from Mobula hypostoma, assembly GCF_963921235.1. Lineage (NCBI taxonomy): Eukaryota > Metazoa > Chordata > Chondrichthyes > Myliobatiformes > Myliobatidae > Mobula > Mobula hypostoma. The sequence goes on along the minus strand of NC_086128.1, from coordinate 66,947,841 downwards.
ACTTCCATGGCTGAGGATCTCCCCACCGCCGGCAACGAGCCGGGATCCCACCCGCCCCCGCGGACGAGGGCCTGAGGATTCCGGAATGCTGCTTTCACTCCGACGCAGCTGGAGGGGGGCGGCAGCTCTGCCGCGGGACAGGAGCCTCGTCCTCTGTGAAACGGGTCTGGACGACTCTGTCTGGGTTGCAGAGACGTCACCAGCAAACAGCTACCACAGCAGGCGGTCTGGGGCACTCAGATCCGAGGAGCCTAACCACGCCTTACCGTCAGATGATGCTTCCCGCCCCCCTCAGCACCCCCCAGCAAAGCCCCAGAACAGACGGGACAACTTCTCTCTGCCAGCAGTCTCTGGGTCGTTATTCTAAGAAAAATTCTTATCGTGTTTTCATGCCCGTCCCTGGCCGATTCACATTGGCTCAATAGACTAATTGACAATCATTCACACACACACACGCGCACGCACGCTAAAACCTGGCGGCCACTTCTTCCAGGTACACCTGCTCGTTACGCCGAACAGTTAATCAGCCAATCACGTGGCAGTGAAGTGCGCCAAAGCGTGCGGACGCGGTCAAGAGGTTCGGTTGCTGTTCAGACCAAACTTTGAGAATGGTGGGATGGCGTTGGGGAAGAATTGTGATCTAAGTGACTTTGACCTGCGTGGGGAACGATTGTTGGTGCCAGATGGGGTGGTTTGAGTATCTGGGGAACCAGTGATCTCCTGGGATTTTCCCA
>NC_086128.1:66807107-66942107 GCF_963921235.1 Mobula hypostoma | reverse complement strand
ATGTGGAGAAGATGTTTCCTATACTGGGGGAGTCTAATACCAGAGGACACAGATAGAGTGGACGTGGAGAGGATGTTTCCTATAGTGGGGAAGTCTAAGACCAGAGGACACAGATTGAGTGGACGTGGAGAGAATGTTTCCTATAGTTGGGCAGTGAAAGACCAGAGGACACAGAAAGAGTGGATGTGGAGATGATGTTTCCTATAGTAGCGGACTCTAGGACAAGAGGACACAGATAGCGTGGATGTGGAGAGGATGTTTCCCAGAGTGGGGGAGTCTAAGACGAGAGGACACAGATAGAATGGACGTGGAGAGGATGTTTCCTAGAGTAGGGGAGTCTAAGACCAGAGGACACAGATAGAGTGGACGTGGAGAGGATGTTTCCTACAGTGGGGGAGTCTAGGACCAGAAGACACAGATAGAGTGGATGTGGAGAGGATGTTTCCTATAGTGAGGTAGTCTAGGACCAGAGGACACAGATAGAGTGGATGTGAAGAGGGTGTTTTCTATAGTTGGGGGAGTCTGGGACCAGAGGACACAGATAAAGTGGATGTGGAGAGGATGTTTCCTATAGTGGGGGAGTCTAGGACCAGAGGACACAGATAGAGTGGATCTGGAGAGGATGTTTCCTCTAGTGGGGGAGTCTAGGACCAGAGGACACAGATAGAGCGGATGTGGAGAGCATATTTCCTGTAGTGGGGGAGTCTATCACCAGAGGACACAGATAGAGTGGATATGGAGAGGATGTTTCCTATAGTGGGGGAGTCTAGAACCAGAGGACACAGATAGAGTGGATGTGGAGAGGATGTTTCCTATAGTGGGAGAGTCTAGGACAAGAGGGCACAGATAGAGTGGATGCGGAGAGGATGTTTCCGATAGTCGGGGAGTCTAGGACCAGAGGACACAGATAGAGTGGATGTGGAGAGGATGTTTCCTATAGTGGGGGAGTCTAGGACCAGAGGACACAGATAGAGTGGATGTGGAGAGGATGTTTCCTATAGTGGGGGAGTCTAGGACCAGAGGACACAGATAGAGTGGATGTGGAGAGGATGTTTCCTATAGTGGGGGAGTCTGGGACCAGAGGACACAGATAGAGTGGATGTGGAGAGGATGTTTCCTATAGTGGGGGAGTCCAGGACCAGAGGACACAGATAGAGTGGATGTGGAGAGGATGTTTCCTATAGTGGGGGAGTCTAGGACCAGAGGACACAGATAGAGTGGATGTGGAGAGGATGTTTCCTATAGTGGGGGAGTCTAGGACCAGAGGACACAGATAGAGTGGATGTGGAGAGGATGTTTCCTATAGTGGGGGAGTCTAGGACCAGAGGACACAGATAGAGTGGATGTGGAGAGGATGTTTCCTATCGTGGGGGAGTCTAGGACCAGAGGACACAGATAGAGTGGATGTGGAGAGGATGTTTCCTATAGTGGGGGAGTCTAGGACCAGAGGATACAGATAGAGTGGATGTGGAGAGGATGTTTCCTATCATGGGGGAGTCTGGGACCAGAGGGCAGAGATAGAGTGGATGTGGAGAGGATGTTTCCTATAGTGGGGGAGTCTAGGACCAGAGGACTCAGATAGAGTGGATGAGGAGAGGATGTTTCCTATAGTGGGAGAATTTAGGTCCAGAGGGCACAGATAGAGTGGATGTGGAGAGGGAGTTTCCTATAGTGGGGGAGTCTAGGACAAGAGGGCACAGACAGAGTGGATATGGAGAGGATATTTCCTATGGTGGGGCAGTCTAGGACAGAGGACACAGATAGAGTGGAAGTGGAGAGGATGTTTCCTATACTGGGGGAGTCTAAGACCAGAGGACACAGATAGAGTGGACGTGGAGAGGATGTTTCCTATATTGGGGCAGTCTAAGACCAGAGGACACAGATAGAGTGGATGTGGAGATGATGTTTCCTATAGTAGGGGAGTCTGGGACCAGAGGACACAGATAGCGTGCCTGTGGAAAAGATGTTTCCTATAGTCGGGGAGTCTAAGACCAGAGGACACAGATAGAGTGGACGTGGAGAGGATGTTTCCTATAGTGGGGGAGTCTAAGACCAGAGGACACAGATAGAGTGGATGTGGAGAGGATGTTTCCTATAGTGGGGGAGTCTAGGACCAGAGGACACAGATAGAGTGGATGTGGAGAGGATGTTTCCTATAGTGGGGGAGTCTAGGACCAGAGGACACAGATAGAGTGGATGTGGAGAGGGTGTTTTCTATAGTTGGGGGAGTCTGGGACCAGAGGACACAGATAGAGTGGATGTGGAGAGGATGTTTCCTATAGTGGGGGAGTCTAGGACCAGAGGACACAGATAGAGTGGATGTGGAGAGGATGTTTCCTATAGTGGGGGAGTCTAGGACCAGAGGACACAGATAGAGTGGATGTGGAGAGGGTGTTTTCTATAGTTGGGGGAGTCTGGGACCAGAGGACACAGATAGAGTGGATGTGGAGAGGATGTTTCCTATAGTGGGGGAGTCTAGGACCAGAGGACACAGATAGAGTGGATGTGGAGAGGATGTTTCCTATAGTGGGGGAGTCTAGGACCAGAGGACACAGATAGAGTGGACGTGGAGAGGATGTTTCCTATAGTGGGGGAGTCTCATACCAGATTACACAGATAGAGTGGACGTGGAGAGGATGTTTCCTGTAGTGGGGGAGTCTAAGACCAGAGGACACAGATTGAGTGGACGTGGAGAGGATGTTTCCTATATTGGGGCAGTCTAAGACCAGAGGACACAGATAGAGTGGATGTGGAGATGATGTTTCCTATAGTAGGGGAGTCTGGGACCAGAGGGCACAGATAGCGTGCCTGTGGAAAAGATGTTTCCTATAGTCGGGGAGTCTAAGACCAGAGGACACAGATAGAGTGGACGTGGAGAGGATGTTTCCTATAGTGGGGGAGTCTAGGACCAGAGGACACAGATAGAGTGGATGTGGAGAGGATGTTTCCTATAGTGGGGGAGTCTAGGACCAGAGGACACAGATAGAGTGGATGTGGAGAGGGTGTTTTCTATAGTTGGGGGAGTCTGGGACCAGAGGACACAGATAGAGTGGATGTGGAGAGGATGTTTCCTATAGTGCGGGAAGTCTAGGACCAGAGGATACAGATAGAGTGGATGTGGAGAGGATGTTTCCTATAGTGGGGGAGTCTAGGACCAGAGGATTCAGATAGAGTGGATGTGGAGAGGATGTTTCCCATGGTGGGGGGAGTGGAGGACCAGCGGACACAGATAGAGGGCATGAGGAGTGGGTGTTTCCTATAGTGGGGGAGTCTAAGACTAGAGGGCACAGATAGAGTGGATGTGGAGAGGATGTTTCCTATAGTGGGGGAGTCGAAGAGCAGAGAACACAGATAGAGTGGATGTGGAGAGGATGTTTCCTATAGTGGGTGAGTCTAGGACCAGAGGACACAGATAGAGTGGACGTGGAGAGGATGTTTCCTATAGTGGGGGAGTCTAATACCAGAGGACACAGATAGAGTGGATGTGGAGAGGATGTTTCCTGTAGTCGGGGAGTCTAGGACCAGAGGACACAGATAGAGTGGATGTGGAGAGGATGTTTCCTATAGTGGGGGAGTCTAGGACCAGAGGACACAGATAGAGTGGATGTGGAGAGGATGTTTCCTACAGTGGGGGAGTCTAGGACCAGAGGACACAGATAGAGTGGATGTGGAGAGTAGTTTCCTGTAGTCGGGGAGTCGAGGACCAGAGGACACAGATAGAGTGGATGTGGAGAGGATGTTTCCTATAGTGGGGGAGTCTAGGACCAGAGGACACAGATAGAGTGGATGTGGAGAGGATGTTTCCTATAGTGGGGGAGTCTAGGACCAGAGGACACAGATAGAGTGGATGTGGAGAGGATGTTTCCCATAGTGGGGGGAGTCGAGGACCAGCGGACACAGATAGAGGGCATGAGGAGTGGGTGTTTCCTATAGTGGGGGAGTCTAAGACCAGAGGACACAGATAGAGTGGATGTGGAGAGGATGTTTCCTATAGTGGGGGAGTCTAGGACCAGAGGACACAGATAGAGTGGACGTGGAGAGGATGTTTCCTATAGTGGGGGAGTCTAGGACCAGAGGACACAGATAGAGTGGACGTGGAGAGGATGTTTCCTATAGTGGGGGAGTCTAGGACCAGAGGACACAGATAGAGTGGATGTGGAGAGGATGTTTCCTATAGTGGGGGAGTCTAGGACCAGAGGACACAGATAGAGTGGATGTGGAGAGGATGTTTCCTATAGTGGGGGAGTCTAGGACCAGAGGACACAGATAGAGTGGATGTGGAGAGGATGTTTCCTATAGTGGGGGAGTCTAGGACCAGAGGACACAGATAGAGTGGATGTGGAGAGGATGTTTCCTATAGTGGGGGAGTCTAGGACCAGAGGACACAGATAGAGTGGACGTGGAGAGGATGTTTCCTGTAGTGGGGGAGTCTAAGACCAGAGGACACAGATAGAGTGGACGTGGAGAGGATGTTTCCTATAGTGGGGCAGTCTAAGACCAGAGGACACAGATAGAGTGGACGTGGAGAGGATGTTTCCTATAGTAGGGGGAGTCTGGGACCAGAGGACACAGATAGAGTGGATGTGGAGAGGATGTTTCCTATAGTGGGGGAGTCTAGGACCAGAGGACACAGATAGAGTGGACGTGGAGAGGATGTTTCCTATAGTGGGCGAGTCTAGGACCAGAGGATTCAGATAGAGTGGATGGGGAGAGGATGTTTCCCATAGTGGGGGGAGTCGAGGACCAGCGGACACAGATAGAGGGCATGAGGAGTGGGTGTTTCCTATAGTGGGGGAGTCTAAGACTAGAGGGCACAGATAGAGTGGATGTGGAGAGGATGTTTCCTATAGTGGGGGAGTCTAGGACCAGAAGACACAGATAGAGTGGATGTGGAGAGGATGTTTCCTATAGTGGGGGAGTCTAAGACCAGAGGACACAGATAGAGTGGACGTGGAGAGGATGTTTCCTATAGTGGGGGAGTCTAAGACCAGAGGACACAGATAGAGTGGATGTGGAGAGGATGTTTCCTATAGTAGGGGAGTCTAGGACAAAAGGACACAGATAGAGTGGATGTGGAGAGGATGTTTCCTATAGTGGGGGAGTCTAGGACCAGAGGACACAGATAGAGTGGATGTGGAGAGGGTGTTTTCTATAGTTTAGGGAGTCTGGGACCAGAGGACACAGATAGAGTGGATGTGGAGAGGATGTTTCCTATAGTGGGGGAGTCTAGGACCAGAGGACACAGATAGAGTGGATGTGGAGAGGATGTTTCCTATAGTGGGGGAGTCTAGGACCAGAGGACACAGATAGAGTGGATGTGGAGAGGATGTTTCCTATAGTGGGGGGAGTCTAGGACCAGAGGACACAGATAGAGTGGATGTGGAGAGGATGTTTCCTATAGTGGGGGAGTCTAGGACCAGAGGACACAGATAGAGTGGACGTGGAGAGGATGTTTCCTATAGTGGGGGAGTCTAGGACCAGAGGACACAGATAGAGTGGACGTGGAGAGGATGTTTCCTATAGTGGGGGAGTCCAATACCAGAGGACACAGATAGAGTGGACGTGGAGAGGATGTTTCCTATAGTGGGGCAGTCTAAGACCAGAGGACACAGATAGAGTGGATGTGGAGATGATGTTTCCTATAGTAGGGGAGTCTAGGACAAAAGGACACAGATAGAGTGGATGTGGAGAGGATGTTTCCTATAGTGGGGGAGTCTAGGACCAGAGGACACAGATAGAGTGGATGTGGAGAGGGTGTTTTCTATAGTTTAGGGAGTCTGGGACCAGAGGACACAGATAAACTGGATGTGGAGAGGATGTTTCCTATAGTGGGATAGTCTAGGACCAGAGGACACAGATAGAGTGGATCTGGAGAGGATGTTTCCTATAGTGGGGGAGTCTAGGACCAGAGGACACAGATAGAGTGGATGTGGAGAGGATGTTTCCTATAGTGGGGGAGTCTAGGACCAGAGGACACAGATAGAGTGGATGTGGAGAGGATGTTTCCTATAGTGGGGGAGTCTAGGACCAGAGGACACAGATAGAGTGGATGTGGAGAGGATGTTTCCTATAGTGGGGGAGTCTAGGACCAGAGGACACAGATAGAGTGGACGTGGAGAGGATGTTTCCTATAGTGGGGGAGTCTCATACCAGATTACACAGATAGAGTGGACGTGGAGAGGATGTTTCCTGTAGTGGGGGAGTCTAAGACCAGAGGACACAGATAGAGTGGACGTGGAGAGGATGTTTCCTATATTGGGGCAGTCTAAGACCAGAGGACACAGATAGAGTGGATGTGGAGATGATGTTTCCTATAGTAGGGGAGTCTGGGACCAGAGGGCACAGATAGCGTGCCTGTGGAAAAGATGTTTCCTATAGTCGGGGAGTCTAAGACCAGAGGACACAGATAGAGTGGACGTGGAGAGGATGTTTCCTATAGAGGGGGAGTCAAAGACCAGAGGACACAGATAGAGTGGACGTGGAGAGGATGTTTCCTATAGTGGGGGAGTCTAGGACCAGAAGACACAGATAGAGTGGATGTGGAGAGGATGTTTCCTATAGTGGGGGAGTCTAGGACCAGAGGACACAGATAGAGTGGATGTGGAGAGGGTGTTTTCTATAGTTGGGGGAGTCTGGGACCAGAGGACACAGATAGAGTGGATGTGGAGAGGATGTTTCCTATAGTGCGGGAAGTCTAGGACCAGAGGATACAGATAGAGTGGATGTGGAGAGGATGTTTCCTATAGTGGGGGAGTCTAGGACCAGAGGATTCAGATAGAGTGGATGTGGAGAGGATGTTTCCCATGGTGGGGGGAGTGGAGGACCAGCGGACACAGATAGAGGGCATGAGGAGTGGGTGTTTCCTATAGTGGGGGAGTCTAAGACCAGAGGGCACAGATAGAGTGGATGTGGAGAGGATGTTTCCTATAGTGGGGGAGTCTAAGACCAGAGGACACAGATAGAGTGGACGTGGAGAGGATGTTTCCTATAGTGGGGGAGTCTAGGACCAGAGGACACAGATAGAGTGGACGTGGAGAGGATGTTTCCTATAGTGGGGGAGTCTAGGACCAGAGGACACAGATAGAGTGGATGTGGAGAGGATGTTTCCTATAGTGGGGGAGTCTAGGACCAGAGGACACAGATAGAGTGGATGTGCAGAGGATGTTTCCTATAGTGGGGGGAGTCTAGGACCAGAGGACACAGATAGAGTGGATGTGGAGAGGATGTTTCCTATAGTGGGGGAGTCTGGGACCAGAGGACACAGATAGAGTGGATGTGGAGAGGATGTTTCCTATAGTGGGGGAGTCTAGGACCAGAGGACACAGATAGAGTGGATGTGGAGAGGATGTTTCCTATAGTGGGGGAGTCTAGGACCAGAGGACACAGATAGAGTGGATGTGGAGAGGATGTTTCCTATAGTGGGGGAGTCTAGGACCAGAGGACACAGATAGAGTGGATGTGGAGAGGATGTTTCCTATAGTGGGGGAGTCTAGGACCAGAGGACACAGATAGAGTGGATGTGGAGAGGATGTTTCCTATAGTGGGGGAGTCTAGGACCAGAGGACACAGATAGAGTGGATGTGGAGAGGATGTTTCCTATAGTGGGGGAGTCTAAGACCAGAGGACACAGATAGAGTGGATGTGGAGAGGATGTTTCCTATAGTGGGGGAGTCTGGGACCAGAGGACACAGATAGAGTGGATGTGGAGAGGATGTTTCCTATAGTGGGGGAGTCTGGGACCAGAGGACACAGATAGAGTGGATGTGGAGAGGATGTTTCCTATAGTGGGGGAGTCTAGGACCAGAGGACACAGATAGAGTGGATCTGGAGAGGATGTTTCCTATAGTGGGGGAGTCTAGGACCAGAGGACACAGATAGAGTGGATGTGCAGAGGATGTTTCCTATAGTGGGGGGAGTCTAGGACCAGAGGACACAGATAGAGTGGATGTGGAGAGGATGTTTCCTATAGTGGGGGGAGTCTAGGACCAGAGGACACAGATAGAGTGGATGTGGAGAGGATGTTTCCTATAGTGGGAGAGTCTAGGACCAGAGGATTCAGATAGAGTGGATGTGGAAAGGATGTTTCCCATGGTGGGGGGAGTGGAGGACCAGCGGACACAGATAGAGGGCATGAGGAGTGGGTGTTTCCTATAGTGGGGGAGTCTAAGACTAGAGGGCACAGATAGAGTGGATGTGGAGAGGATGTTTCCTATAGTGGGGGAGTCTAGGACCAGAGGACACAGATAGAGTGGATGTGGAGAGGATGTTTCCTATAGTGGGGGAGTCTAGGACCAGAGGACACAGATAGAGTGGACGTGGAGAGGATGTTTCCTATAGTGGGGGAGTCTAATACCAGAGGACACAGATAGAGTGGACGTGGAGAGGATGTTTCCTGTAGTGGGGGAGTCTAAGACCAGAGGACACAGATAGAGTGGACGTGGAGAGGATGTTTCCTATATTGGGGCAGTCTAAGACCAGAGGACACAGATAGAGTGGATGTGGAGATGATGTTTCCTATAGTAGGGGAGTCTGGGACCAGAGGGCACAGATAGCGTGCCTGTGGAGAGGATGTTTCCTATAGTCGGGGAGTCTAAGACCAGAGGACACAGATAGAGTGGACGTGGAGAGGATGTTTCCTATAGTGGGGGAGTCTAGGACCAGAGGACACAGATAGAGTGGATGTGGAGAGGATGTTTCCTATAGTGGGGGAGTCTAGGACCAGAGGACACAGATAGAGTGGATGTGGAGAGGATGTTTCCTATAGTGGGGGAGTCTAGGACCAGAGGACACAGATAGAGTGGATGTGGAGAGGATGTTTCCTATAGTTGGGGGAGTCTGGGACCAGAGGACACAGATAGAGTGGATGTGGAGAGGATGTTTCCTATAGTGGGGGAGTCTAGGACCAGAGGACACAGATAGAGTGGATGTGGAGAGGATGTTTCCTATAGTGGGGGAGTCTAGGACCAGAGGACACAGATAGAGTGGATGTGGAGAGGATGTTTCCTATAGTGGGGGAGTCTAGGACCAGAGGACACAGATAGAGTGGATGTGGAGAGGATGTTTCCTATAGTGGGGGAGTCTAGGACCAGAGGACACAGATAGAGTGGATGTGGAGAGGATGTTTCCTATAGTGGGGGAGTCTAAGACCAGAGGACACAGATAGAGTGGATGTGGAGAGGATGTTTCCTATAGTAGGGGAGTCTGGGACCAGAGGACACAGATAGCGTGCATGTGGAGAAGATGTTTCCTATAGTGGGGGAGTCTAAGACCAGAGGACACAGATAGAGTGGACGTGGAGAGGATGTTTCCTATAGTGGGGGAGTCAAAGACCAGAGGACACAGATAGAGTGGACGTGGAGAGGATGTTTCCTATAGTGGGGGAGTCTAGGACCAGAAGACACAGATAGAGTGGATGTGGAGAGGATGTTTCCTATAGTGGGGGAGTCTAGGACCAGAGGACACAGATAGAGTGGATGTGGAGAGGGTGTTTTCTATAGTTGGGGGAGTCTGGGACCAGAGGACACAGATAGAGTGGATGTGGAGAGGATGTTTCCTATAGTGGGGGAGTCTGGGACCAGAGGACACAGATAGAGTGGATGTGGAGAGGATGTTTCCTATAGTGGGGGAAGTCTAGGACCAGAGGATACAGATAGAGTGGATGTGGAGAGGATGTTTCCTATAGTGGGGGAGTCTAGGACCAGAGGATTCAGATAGAGTGGATGTGGAGAGGATGTTTCCCATAGTGGGGGGAGTCGAGGACCAGCGGACACAGATAGAGGGCATGAGGAGTGGGTGTTTCCTATAGTGGGGGAGTCTAGGACTAGAGGGCACAGATAGAGTGGATGTGGAGAGGATGTTTCCTATAGTGGGGGAGTCGAAGAGCAGAGAACACAGATAGAGTGGATGTGGAGAGGATGTTTCCTATAGTGGGGGAGTCTAGGACCAGAGGACACAGATAGAGTGGACGTGGAGAGGATGTTTCCTATAGTGGGGCAGTCTAAGACCAGAGGACACAGATAGAGTGGATGTGGAGATGATGTTTCCTATAGTAGGGGAGTCTGGGACCAGAGGACACAGATAGAGTGGATGTGGAGAGGATGTTTCCTATAGTGGGGGAGTCTAGGACCAGAGGACACAGATAGAGTGGATGTGGAGAGGATGTTTCCTATAGTGGGGGAGTCTAAGACCAGAGGACACAGATAGAGTGGACGTGGAGAGGATGTTTCCTATAGTGGGGGAGTCTAGGACCAGAGGACACAGATAGAGTGGATGTGGAGAGGATGTTTCCTATAGTGGGGGAGTCTAGGACCAGAGGACACAGATAGAGTGGATGTGGAGAGGATGTTTCCTATAGTGGGGGGAGTCTGGGACCAGAGGACACAGATAGAGTGGATGTGGAGAGGATGTTTCCTATAGTTGGGGGAGTCTGGGACCAGAGGACACAGATAGAGTGGATGTGGAGAGGATGTTTCCTATAGTGGGGGAAGTCTAGGACCAGAGGACACAGATAGAGTGGATGTGGAGAGGATGTTTCCTATAGTGGGAGAGTCTAGGACCAGAGGATTCAGATAGAGTGGATGTGGAGAGGATGTTTCCCATAGTGGGGGGAGTCGAGGACCAGCGGACACAGATAGAGTGCATGAGGAGTGGGTGTTTCCTATAGTGGGGGAGTCTAAGACTAGAGGGCACAGATAGAGTGGATGTGGAGAGGATGTTTCCTATAGTGGGGGAGTCTAGGACCAGAGGACACAGATAGAGTGGACGTGGAGAGGATGTTTCCTATAGTGGGGGAGTCCAATACCAGAGGACACAGATAGAGTGGACGTGGAGAGGATGTTTCCTATAGTGGGGCAGTCTAAGACCAGAGGACACAGATAGAGTGGATGTGGAGATGATGTTTCCTATAGTAGGGGAGTCTAGGACAAAAGGACACAGATAGAGTGGATGTGGAGAGGATGTTTCCTATAGTGGGGGAGTCTAGGACCAGAGGACACAGATAGAGTGGATGTGGAGAGGATGTTTCCTATAGTGGGGGAGTCTAGGACCAGAGGACACAGATAGAGTGGATGTGGAGATGATGTTTCCTATAGTAGGGGAGTCTAGGACAAAAGGACACAGATAGAGTGGATGTGGAGAGGATGTTTCCTATAGTGGGGGAGTCTAGGACCAGAGGACACAGATAGAGTGGATGTGGAGAGGGTGTTTTCCTATAGTGGGGGAGTCTGGGACCAGAGGACACAGATAGAGTGGATGTGGAGAGGATGTTTCCTATAGTGGGGGAGTCTAGGACCAGAGGACACAGATAGAGTGGATGTGGAGAGGATGTTTCCTATAGTGGGGGAGTCTAGGACCAGAGGACACAGATAGAGTGGATGTGGAGAGGATGTTTCCTATAGTGGGGGAGTCTAGGACCAGAGGACACAGATAGAGTGGATGTGGAGAGGATGTTTCCTATAGTGGGGGAGTCTAGGACCAGAGGACACAGATAGAGTGGATGTGGAGAGGATGTTTCCTATAGTGGGGGAGTCTGGACCAGAGGACACAGATAGAGTGGATGTGGAGAGGATGTTTCCTATAGTGGGGGAGTCTAGGACCAGAGGACACAGATAGAGTGGACTGGAGAGGATGTTTCCTATAGTGGGGGAGTCTAGGACCAGAGGACACAGATAGAGTGGATGTGGAGAGGATGTTTCCTATAGTGGGGGAGTCTAGGACCAGAGGACACAGATAGAGTGGATGTGGAGAGGATGTTTCCTATAGTGGGGGAGTCTAGGACCAGAGGACACAGATAGAGTGGATGTGGAGAGGATGTTTCCTATAGTGGGGGAGTCTAGGACCAGAGGACACAGATAGAGTGGATGTGGAGAGGATGTTTCCTATAGTGGGGGAGTCTAGGACCAGAGGATTCAGATAGAGTGGATGTGGAGAGGATGTTTCCCATGGTGGGGGGAGTGGAGGACCAGCGGACACAGATAGAGGGCATGAGGAGTGGGTGTTTCCTATAGTGGGGGAGTCTAAGACTAGAGGGCACAGATAGAGTGGATGTGGAGAGGATGTTTCCTATAGTGGGGGAGTCGGACAGAGGACACAGATAGAGTGGATGTGGAGAGGATGTTTCCTATAGTGGGGAGTCTAGGACCAGAGGACACAGATAGAGTGGACGTGGAGAGGATGTTTCCTATAGTGGGGGAGTCTAATACCAGAGGACACAGATAGAGTGGACGTGGAGAGGATGTTTCCTGTAGTGGGGGAGTCTAAGACCAGAGGACACAGATTGAGTGGACGTGGAGAGGATGTTTCCTATATTGGGGCAGTCTAAGACCAGAGGACACAGATAGAGTGGATGTGGAGAGGATGTTTCCTATAGTAGGGGAGTCTCGGACCAGAAGACACAAATAGAGTGGATGTGGAGAGGATGTTTCATATTGAGTCTAGGACCAGAGGACACAGATAGAGTGGACGTGGAGAGGATGTTTCCTATAGTGGGGGAGTCTAGGACCAGAGGACACAGATAGAGTGGATGTGGAGAGGATGTTTCCTATAGTGGGGGAGTCTAGGACCAGAGGACACAGATAGAGTGGATGTGGAGAGGATGTTTCCTATAGTGGGGGAGTCTAGGACCAGAGGACACAGATAGAGTGGACGTGGAGAGGATGTTTCCTATAGTGGGGGAGTCCAATACCAGAGGACACAGATAGAGTGGACGTGGAGAGGATGTTTCCTATAGTGGGGGAGTCTAAGACCAGAGGACACAGATAGAGTGGACGTGGAGAGGATGTTTCCTATAGTGGGGCAGTCTAAGACCAGAGGACACAGATAGAGTGGATGTGGAGATGATGTTTCCTATAGTAGGGGAGTCTGGGACCAGAGGACACAGATAGAGTGGATGTGGAGAGGATGTTTCCTATAGTGGGGGAGTCTAAGACCAGAGGACACAGATAGAGTGGATGTGGAGAGGATGTTTCCTATAGTGGGGGAGTCTAGGACCAGAGGACACAGATAGAGTGGATGTGGAGAGGATGTTTCCTATAGTTGGGGGAGTCTAGGACCAGAGGACACAGATAGAGTGGATGTGGAGAGGGTGTTTTCTATAGTTGGGGGAGTCTGGGACCAGAGGACACAGATAGAGTGGATGTGGAGAGGATGTTTCCTATAGTGGGGGAAGTCTAGGACCAGAGGATACAGATAGAGTGGATGTGGAGAGGATGTTTCCTATAGTGGGGGAGTCTAGGACCAGAGGATTCAGATAGAGTGGATGTGGAGAGGATGTTTCCCATAGTGGGGGGAGTCGAGGACCAGCGGACACAGATAGAGGGCATGAGGAGTGGGTGTTTCCTATAGTGGGGGAGTCTAAGACTAGAGGGCACAGATAGAGTGGATGTGGAGAGGATGTTTCCTATAGTGGGGGAGTCTAGGACCAGAGGACACAGATAGAGTGGACGTGGAGAGGATGTTTCCTATAGTGGGGGAGTCCAATACCAGAGGACACAGATAGAGTGGACGTGGAGAGGATGTTTCCTATAGTGGGGCAGTCTAAGACCAGAGGACACAGATAGAGTGGATGTGGAGATGATGTTTCCTATAGTAGGGGAGTCTAGGACAAAAGGACACAGATAGAGTGGATGTGGAGAGGATGTTTCCTATAGTGGGGGAGTCTAGGACCAGAGGACACAGATAGAGTGGATGTGGAGAGGATGTTTCCTATAGTGGGGGAGTCTAAGACCAGAGGACACAGATAGAGTGGATGTGGAGAGGATGTTTCCTATAGTGGGGGAGTCAGGACAAAAGGACACAGATAGAGTGGATGTGGAGAGGATGTTTCCTATAGTGGGGGAGTCTAGGACCAGAGGACACAGATAGAGTGGATGTGGAGAGGGTGTTTTCTATAGTGGGGGAGTCTGGGACCAGAGGACACAGATAGAGTGGATGTGGAGAGGATGTTTCCTATAGTGGGGGAGTCTAGGACCAGAGGACACAGATAGAGTGGATGTGGAGAGGATGTTTCCTATAGTGGGGGAGTCTAGGACCAGAGGACACAGATAGAGTGGATGTGGAGAGGATGTTTCCTATAGTGGGGGAGTCTAGGACCAGAGGACACAGATAGAGTGGATGTGGAGAGGATGTTTCCTATAGTGGGGGAGTCTAGGACCAGAGGACACAGATAGAGTGGATGTGGAGAGGATGTTTCCTATAGTGGGGGAGTCTAGGACCAGAGACACAGATAGAGTGGATGTGGAGAGGATGTTTCCTATAGTGGGGGAGTCTAGGACCAGAGGACACAGATAGAGTGGATGTGGAGAGGATGTTTCCTATAGTGGGGGAGTCTAGGACCAGAGGACACAGATAGAGTGGATGTGGAGAGGATGTTTCCTATAGTGGGGGAGTCTAGGACCAGAGGACACAGATAGAGTGGATGTGGAGAGGATGTTTCCTAGAGTGGGGGAGTCTAGGACCAGAGGACACAGATAGAGTGGATGTGGAGAGGATGTTTCCTATAGTGGGGGAGTCTAGGACCAGAGGACACAGATAGAGTGGATGTGGAGAGGTGTTTCTTAGTGGGGAGTCGAGAGGATGTTTGTTTCCTATAGTGGGGCAGTCTAGGACCAGAGGATTCAGATAGAGTGGATGTGGAAAGGATGTTTCCCATAGTGGGGGGAGTGGAGGACCAGCGGACACAGATAGAGTGCATGAGGAGAGGATGTTTCCTATAGTGGGGGAGTCTAGGACCAGAGGACACAGATAGAGTGGATGTGGAGAGGATGTTTCCTATAGTGGGGGAGTCGAAGACCAGAGGACACAGATAGAGTGGATGTGGAGAGGATGTTTCCTATAGTGGGGGAGTCTAGGACCAGAGGACACAGATAGAGTGGACGTGGAGAGGATGTTTCCTATAGTGGGGGAGTCTAATACCAGATAACACAGATAGTGGACGTGGAGAGGATGTTTCCTGTAGTGGGGGAGTCTAAGACCAGAGGACACAGATTGAGTGGATGTGGAGAGGATGTTTCCTATATTGGGGCAGTCTAAGACCAGAGGACACAGATAGAGTGGATGTGGAGATGATGTTTCCTATAGTAGGGGAGTCTGGGACCAGAGGGCACAGATAGCGTGCCTGTGGAAAAGATGTTTCCTATAGTCGGGGAGTCTAAGACCAGAGGACACAGATAGAGTGGACGTGGAGAGGATGTTTCCTATAGAGGGGGAGTCAAAGACCAGAGGACACAGATAGAGTGGACGTGGAGAGGATGTTTCCTATAGTGGGGGAGTCTAGGACCAGAGGACACAGATAGAGTGGATGTGGAGAGGATGTTTCCTATAGTGGGGGAGTCTAGGACCAGAGGACACAGATAGAGTGGATGTGGAGAGGGTGTTTTCTATAGTTGGGGGAGTCTGGGACCAGAGGACACAGATAGAGTGGATGTGGAGAGGGTGTTTTCTATAGTTGGGGGAGTCTGGGACCAGAGGACACAGATAGAGTGGATGTGGAGAGGATGTTTCCTATAGTGGGGGAAGTCTAGGACCAGAGGACACAGATAGAGTGGATGTGGAGAGGATGTTTCCTATAGTGGGAGAGTCTAGGACCAGAGGATTCAGATAGAGTGGATGTGGAGAGGATGTTTCCCATAGTGGGGGGAGTCGAGGACCAGCGGACACAGATAGAGGGCATGAGGAGTGGGTGTTTCCTATAGTGGGGGAGTCTAAGACTAGAGGGCACAGATAGAGTGGATGTGGAGAGGATGTTTCCTATAGTGGGGGAGTCTAGGACCAGAGGACACAGATAGAGTGGACGTGGAGAGGATGTTTCCTATAGTGGGGGAGTCTAGGACCAGAGGACACAGATAGAGTGGACGTGGAGAGGATGTTTCCTATAGTGGGGCAGTCTAAGACCAGAGGACACAGATAGAGTGGATGTGGAGAGGATGTTTCCTATAGTAGGGGAGTCTAGGACAAGAGGACACAGATAGAGTGGATGTGGAGAGGATGTTTCCTATAGTGGGGGAGTCTAGGACCAGAGGACACAGATAGAGTGGATGTGGAGAGGATGTTTCCTATAGTGGGGGAGTCTAGGACCAGAGGACACAGATAGAGTGGATGTGGAGAGGATGTTTCCTATAGTGGGGGAGTCTAGGACCAGAGGACACAGATAGAGTGGACGTGGAGAGGATGTTTCCTATAGTGGGGGAGTCTAGGACCAGAGGACACAGATAGAGTGGATGTGGAGAGGGTGTTTTCTATAGTTTAGGGAGTCTGGGACCAGAGGACACAGATAGAGTGGATGTGGAGAGGATGTTTCCTATAGTGTGGGAGTCTAGGACCAGAGGACACAGATAGAGTGGATCTGGAGAGGATGTTTCCTATAGTGGGGGAGTCTAGGACCAGAGGACACAGATAGAGTGGATGTGGAGAGGATGTTTCCTATAGTGGGGGAGTCTAGGACCAGAGGACACAGATAGAGTGGATGTGGAGAGGATGTTTCCTATAGTGGGGGAGTCTAGGACCAGAGGACACAGATAGAGTGGATGTGGAGAGGATGTTTCCTATAGTGGGGGAGTCTAGGACCAGAGGACACAGATAGAGTGGATGTGGAGAGGATGTTTCCTATAGTGGGGGAGTCTAGGACCAGAGGACACAGATAGAGTGGACTGTGGAGAGGATGTTTCCTATAGTGGGGGAGTCTAGGACCAGAGGACACAGATAGAGTGGATGTGGAGAGGATGTTTCCTATAGTGGGGGAGTCTAGGACCAGAGGACACAGATAGAGTGGATGTGGAGAGGATGTTTCCTATAGTGGGGGAGTCTAGGACCAGAGGACACAGATAGAGTGGATGTGGAGAGGATGTTTCCTAAAGTGGGGGGAGACTAGGACCAGAGGACACAGATAGAGTGGATGTGGAGAGGATGTTTCCTATAGTGGGGGAGTCTAGGACCAGAGGATTCAGATAGAGTGGATGTGGAAAGGATGTTTCCCATGGTGGGGGGAGTGGAGGACCAGCGGACACAGATAGAGGGCATGAGGAGTGGGTGTTTCCTATAGTGGGGGAGTCTAAGACCAGAGGGCACAGATAGAGTGGATGTGGAGAGGATGTTTACTATAGTGGGGGAGTCTAGGACCAGAGGACACAGATAGAGTGGATGTGGAGAGGATGTTTCCTATAGTGGGCGAGTCTAGGACCAGAGGACACAGATAGAGTGGACGTGGAGAGGATGTTTCCTATAGTGGGGGAGTCTAATACCAGAGGACACAGATAGAGTGGATGTGGAGAGGATGTTTCCTGTAGTCGGGGAGTCGAGGACCAGAGGACACAGATAGAGTGGATGTGGAGAGGATGTTTCCTATATTGGGGCAGTCTAAGACCAGAGGACACAGATAGAGTGGATGTGGAGATGATGTTTCCTATAGTAGGGGAGTCTGGGACCAGAGGACACAGATAGAGTGGATGTGGAGAAGATGTTTCCTATAGTCGGGGAGTCTAAGACCAGAGGACACAGATAGAGTGGACGTGGAGAGGATGTTTCCTATAGAGGGGGAGTCAAAGACCAGAGGACACAGATAGAGTGGATGTGGAGAGGATGTTTCCTATAGTGGGGGAGTCTAGGACCAGAGGACACAGATAGAGTGGATGTGGAGAGGATGTTTCCTATAGTGGGGGAGTCTAGGACCAGAGGACACAGATAGAGTGGATGTGGAGAGGATGTTTCCTATAGTGGGGGAGTCTAGGACCAGAGGACACAGATAGAGTGGATGTGGAGAGGATGTTTCCTATAGTGGGGGAGTCTAGGACCAGAGGACACAGATAGAGTGGATGTGGAGAGGATGTTTCCTATAGTGGGGCAGTCTAAGACCAGAGGACACAGATAGAGTGGATGTGGAGAGGATGTTTCCTATAGTGGGGGAGTCTGGGACCAGAGGACACAGATAGAGTGGATGTGGAGAGGATGTTTCCTATAGTGGGGGAGTCTAAGACCAGAGGACACAGATAGAGTGGACGTGGAGAGGATGTTTCCTATAGTGGGGGAGTCTAGGACCAGAGGACACAGATAGAGTGGATGTGGAGAGGATGTTTCCTATAGTTGGGGGAGTCTGGGACCAGAGGACACAGATAGAGTGGATGTGGAGAGGGTGTTTTCTATAGTTGGGGGAGTCTGGGACCAGAGGACACAGATAGAGTGGATGTGGAGAGGATGTTTCCTATAGTGGGGGAGTCTAGGACCAGAGGACACAGATAGAGTGGATGTGGAGAGGATGTTTCCTATAGTGGGGGAGTCTAGGACCAGAGGACTCAGATAGAGTGGATGTGGAGAGGATGTTTCCCATAGTGGGGGGAGTCGAGGACCAGCGGACACAGATAGAGGGCATGAGGAGTGGGTGTTTCCTATAGTGGGGGAGTCTAAGACCAGAGGACACAGATAGAGTGGATGTGGAGAGGATGTTTCCAATAGTGGGGGAGTCTAGGACCAGAGGACACAGATAGAGTGGACGTGGAGAGGATGTTTCCTATAGTGGGGGAGTCCAATACCAGAGGACACAGATAGAGTGGACGTGGAGAGGATGTTTCCTATAGTGGGGCAGTCTAAGACCAGAGGACACAGATAGAGTGGATGTGGAGATGATGTTTCCTATAGTAGGGGAGTCTAGGACAAGAGGACACAGATAGCGTGGATGTGGAGAGGATGTTTCCTATAGTAGTGGAGTCTAGGACCAGAGGACACAGATAGAGTGGATGTGGAGAGGATGTTTCCTATAGTGGGGGAGTCTAAGACCAGAGGACACAGATAGAGTGGATGTGGAGAGGATGTTTCCTATAGTGGGGGAGTCTAAGACCAGAGGACACAGATAGAGTGGACGTGGAGAGGATGTTTCCTATAGTGGGGGAGTCTAGGACCAGAGGACACAGATAGAGTGGATGTGGAGAGGGTGTTTTCTATAGTTTAGGGAGTCTGGGACCAGAGGACACAGATAAACTGGATGTGGAGAGGATGTTTCCTATAGTGGGATAGTCTAGGACCAGAGGACACAGATAGAGTGGATGTGGAGAGGATGTTTCCTATAGTGGGGGAGTCTAGGACCAGAGGACACAGATAGAGTGGATGTGGAGAGGATGTTTCCTATAGTGGGGGGAGTCTAGGACCAGAGGACACAGATAGAGTGGATGTGGAGAGGATGTTTCCTATAGTGGGGGAGTCTAGGACCAGAGGACACAGATAGAGTGGATGTGGAGAGGATGTTTCCTATAGTGGGGGAGTCTAGGACCAGAGGACACAGATAGAGTGGATGTGGAGAGGATGTTTCCTATAGTGGGGGAGTCTAGGACCAGAGGACACAGATAGAGTGGACGTGGAGAGGATGTTTCCTATAGTGGGGGAGTCTAGGACCAGAGGACACAGATAGAGTGGATGTGGAGAGGATGTTTCCTATAGTGGGGGAGACTAGGACCAGAGGACACAGATAGAGTGGATGTGGAGAGGATGTTTCCTATAGTGGGGGAGTCTAGGACCAGAGGACACAGATAGAGTGGATGTGGAGAGGATGTTTCCTATAGTGGGGGAGTCTAGGACCAGAGGACACAGATAGAGTGGATGTGGAGAGGATGTTTCCTATAGTGGGGGAGTCTAGGACCAGAGGACACAGATAGAGTGGATGTGGAGAGGATGTTTCCCATGTGGGGGGAGTGGAGGACCAGCGGACACAGATAGAGTGGATGAGGAGTGGGTGTTTCCTATAGTGGGGGAGTCTAAGACTAGAGGGCACAGATAGAGTGGATGTGGAGAGGATGTTTCCTATAGTGGGGGAGTCTAGGACCAGAGGACACAGATAGAGTGGATGTGGAGAGGATGTTTCCTATAGTGGGGGAGTCTAGGACCAGAGGACACAGATAGAGTGGACGTGGAGAGGATGTTTCCTATAGTGGGGGAGTCTAATACCAGATTACACAGATAGAGTGGACGTGGAGAGGATGTTTCCTGTAGTGGGGGAGTCTAAGACCAGAGGACACAGATTGAGTGGACGTGGAGAGGATGTTTCCTATATTGGGGCAGTCTAAGACCAGAGGACACAGATAGAGTGGATGTGGAGATGATGTTTCCTATAGTAGGGGAGTCTGGGACCAGAGGGCACAGATAGCGTGCCTGTGGAAAAGATGTTTCCTATAGTCGGGGAGTCTAAGACCAGAGGACACAGATAGAGTGGACGTGGAGAGGATGTTTCCTATAGAGGGGGAGTCAAAGACCAGAGGACACAGATAGAGTGGACGTGGAGAGGATGTTTCCTATAGTGGGGGAGTCTAGGACCAGAAGACACAGATAGAGTGGATGTGGAGAGGATGTTTCCTATAGTGGGGGAGTCTAGGACCAGAGGACACAGATAGAGTGGATGTGGAGAGGGTGTTTTCTATAGTTGGGGGAGTCTGGGACCAGAGGACACAGATAGAGTGGATGTGGAGAGGGTGTTTTCTATAGTTGGGGGAGTCTGGGACCAGAGGACACAGATAGAGTGGATGTGGAGAGGATGTTTCCTATAGTGGGGGAGTCTAGGACCAGAGGACACAGATAGAGTGGATGTGGAGAGGATGTTTCCTATAGTGGGGGAGTCTAGGACCAGAGGATTCAGATAGAGTGGATGTGGAGAGGATGTTTCCCATAGTGGGGGGAGTCGAGGACCAGCGGACACAGATAGAGGGCATGAGGAGTGGGTGTTTCCTATAGTGGGGGAGTCTAAGACGAGAGGGCACAGATAGAGTGGATGTGGAGAGGATGTTTCCTATAGTGGGGGAGTCTAGGACCAGAGGACACAGATAGAGTGGACGTGGAGAGGATGTTTCCTATAGTGGGGGAGTCTAGGACCAGAGGACACAGATAGAGTGGACGTGGAGAGGATGTTTCCTATAGTGGGGGAGTCTAAGACCAGAGGACACAGATAGAGTGGATGTGGAGAGGATGTTTCCTATAGTGGGGGAGTCTAGGACCAGAGGACACAGATAGAGTGGATGTGGAGAGGATGTTTCCTATAGTGGGGGAGTCTAGGACCAGAGGACACAGATAGAGTGGATGTGGAGAGGATGTTTCCTATAGTGGGGGAGTCTAAGACCAGAGGACACAGATAGAGTGGATGTGGAGAGGATGTTTCCTATAGTGGGGGAGTCTAGGACCAGAGGACACAGATAGAGTGGATGTGGAGAGGATGTTTCCTATAGTGGGGGAGTCTAGGACCAGAGGACACAGATAGAGTGGATGTGGAGAGGGTGTTTTCTATAGTTTAGGGAGTCTGGGACCAGAGGACACAGATAGAGTGGATGTGGAGAGGATGTTTCCTATAGTGGGGGAGTCTAGGACCAGAGGACACAGATAGAGTGGATGTGGAGAGGATGTTTCCTATAGTGGGGGAGTCTAGGACCAGAGGACACAGATAGAGTGGATGTGGAGAGGATGTTTCCTATAGTGGGGGAGTCTAGGACCAGAGGACACAGATAGAGTGGATGTGGAGAGGATGTTTCCTATAGTGGGGGGAGTCTAGGACCAGAGGACACAGATAGAGTGGATGTGGAGAGGATGTTTCCTACAGCGGTGGAGAGGATGTTTCCTACAGCGGGGGAGACGAGGACCAGAAGACACAGATAGAGTGGATGTGGAAAAGATGTTTCCTATAGTGGGGGAGTCTAATACCAGATAACACAGATAGAGTGGACGTGGAGAGGATGTTTCCTATAGTGGGGGAGTCTAGGACCAGAGGACACAGATAGAGTGGATGTGGAGAGGATGTTTCCTATAGTGGGGGAGTCTAGGACCAGAGGACACAGATA
Source organism: Mobula hypostoma (assembly GCF_963921235.1). Classification (NCBI taxonomy): domain Eukaryota; kingdom Metazoa; phylum Chordata; class Chondrichthyes; order Myliobatiformes; family Myliobatidae; genus Mobula; species Mobula hypostoma. The sequence continues at coordinate 66,920,310 of NC_086128.1, read as the reverse complement.
GAGTGGATGTGGAGAGGATGTTTCCTATAGTGGGGGAGTCTAGGACCAGAGGACACAGATAGAGTGGATGTGGAGAGGATGTTTCCTATAGTGGGGGAAGTCTAGGACCAGAGGATACAGATAGAGTGGATGTGGAGAGGATGTTTCCTATAGTGGGGGAGTCTAGGACCAGAGGACTCAGATAGAGTGGATGTGGAGAGGATGTTTCCCATAGTGGGGGGAGTGGAGGACCAGAGGACACAGATAGAGTGCATGAGGAGTGGGTGTTTCCTATAGTGGGGGAGTCTAGGACCAGAGGGCACAGATAGAGTGGATGTGGAGAGGATGTTTCCTATAGTGGGGGAGTCTAGGACCAGAGGACACAGATAGAGTGGATGTGGAGAGGATGTTTCCTATAGTGGGGGAGTCTAGGACCAGAGGACACAGATAGAGTGGACGTGGAGAGGATGTTTCCTATAGTGGGGGAGTCTAATACCAGATAACACAGATAGAGGACGTGGAGAGGATGTTTCCTGTAGTGGGGGAGTCTAAGACCAGAGGACACAGATTGAGTGGACGTGGAGAGGATGTTTCCTATATTGGGGCAGTCTAAGACCAGAGGACACAGATAGAGTGGATGTGGAGATGATGTTTCCTATAGTAGGGGAGTCTGGGACCAGAGGGCACAGATAGCGTGCCTGTGGAAAAGATGTTTCCTATAGTCGGGGAGTCTAAGACCAGAGGACACAGATAGAGTGGACGTGGAGAGGATGTTTCCTATAGAGGGGGAGTCAAAGACCAGAGGACACAGATAGAGTGGACGTGGAGAGGATGTTTCCTATAGTGGGGGAGTCTAGGACCAGAAGACACAGATAGAGTGGATGTGGAGAGGATGTTTCCTAGAGTGGGGGAGTCTAGGACCAGAGGACACAGATAGAGTGGATGTGGAGAGGGTGTTTTCTATAGTTGGGGGAGTCTGGGACCAGAGGACACAGATAGAGTGGATGTGGAGAGGGTGTTTTCTATAGTTGGGGGAGTCTGGGACCAGAGGACACAGATAGAGTGGATGTGGAGAGGATGTTTCCTATAGTGGGGGAAGTCTAGGACCAGAGGATACAGATAGAGTGGATGTGGAGAGGATGTTTCCTATAGTGGGAGAGTCTAGGACCAGAGGATTCAGATAGAGTGGATGTGGAGAGGATGTTTCCCATAGTGGGGGGAGTCGAGGACCAGCGGACACAGATAGAGGGCATGAGGAGTGGGTGTTTCCTATAGTGGGGGAGTCTAAGACGAGAGGGCACAGATAGAGTGGATGTGGAGAGGATGTTTCCTATAGTGGGGGAGTCTAGGACCAGAGGACACAGATAGAGTGGACGTGGAGAGGATGTTTCCTATAGTGGGGGAGTCCAATACCAGAGGACACAGATAGAGTGGACGTGGAGAGGATGTTTCCTATAGTGGGGCAGTCTAAGACCAGAGGACACAGATAGAGTGGATGTGGAGATGATGTTTCCTATAGTAGGGGAGTCTAGGACAAGAGGACACAGATAGCGTGGATGTGGAGAGGATGTTTCCTATAGTAGTGGAGTCTAGGACAAGAGGACACAGATGGAGTGGATGTGGAGAGGATGTTTCCCATAGTGGGGGAGTCTAAGACCAGAGGACACAGATAGAATGGACGTGGAGAGGATGTTTCCTATAGTGGGCGAGTCTAGGACCAGAGGACACAGATAGAGTGGATGTGGAGAGGATGTTTCCTATAGTGGGGGAGTCTAGGACCAGAGGACACAGATAGAGTGGATGTGGAGAGGGTGTTTTCTATAGTTTAGGGAGTCTGGGACCAGAGGACACAGATAAACTGGATGTGGAGAGGATGTTTCCTATAGTGGGATAGTCTAGGACCAGAGGACACAGATAGAGTGGATCTGGAGAGGATGTTTCCTATAGTGGGGGAGTCTAGGACCAGAGGACACAGATAGAGTGGATGTGGAGAGGATGTTTCCTATAGTGGGGGAGTCTAGGACCAGAGGACACAGATAGAGTGGATGTGGAGAGGATGTTTCCTATAGTGGGGGAGTCTAGGACCAGAGGACACAGATAGAGTGGATGTGGAGAGGATGTTTCCTATAGTGGGGGAGTCGAGGACCAGAGGACACAGATAGAGTGGATGTGGAGAGGATGTTTCCTATAGTGGGGGAGTCTAGGACCAGAGGACACAGATAGAGTGGATGTGGAGAGGATGTTTCCTATAGTGGGGGAGTCTTGGACCAGAGGACACAGATAGAGTGGATGTGGAGAGGATGTTTCCTATAGTGGGGGAGTCTAGGACCAGAGGACACAGATAGAGTGGATGTGGAGAGGATGTTTCCTATAGTGGGGGAGTCTAGGACCAGAGGACACAGATAGAGTGGATGTGGAGAGGATGTTTCCTATAGTGGGGGGAGTCTGGGACCAGAGGACACAGATAGAGTGGATGTGGAGAGGATGTTTCCTATAGTGGGGGAGTCTAGGACCAGAGGATTCAGATAGAGTGGATGTGGAAAGGATGTTTCCCATGGTGGGGGGAGTGGAGGACCAGCGGACACAGATAGAGTGCATGAGGAGTGGGTGTTTCCTATAGTAGGGGAGTCTACGACGAGAGGGCACAGATAGAGTGGATGTGGAGAGGATGTTTCCTATAGTGGGGGAGTCGAAGAGCAGAGGACACAGATAGAGTGGATGTGGAGAGGATGTTTCCTATAGTGGGGGAGTCTAGGACCAGAGGACACAGATAGAGTGGATGTGGAGAGGATGTTTCCTATAGTGGGGGAGTCTAGGACCAGAGGACACAGATAGAGTGGACGTGGAGAGGATGTTTCCTATAGTGGGGGAGTCTAAGACCAGAGGACACAGATAGAGTGGACGTGGAGAGGATGTTTCCTGTAGTGGGGGAGTCTAAGACCAGAGGACACAGATTGAGTGGACATGGAGAGGATGTTTCCTATATTGGGGCAGTCTAAGACCAGAGGACACAGATAGAGTGGATGTGGAGATGATGTTTCCTATAGTAGGGGAGTCTGGGACCAGAGGACACAGATAGCGTGCCTGTGGAAAAGATGTTTCCTATAGTCGGGGAGTCTAAGACCAGAGGACACAGATAGAGTGGACGTGGAGAGGATGTTTCCTATAGAGGGGGAGTCAAAGACCAGAGGACACAGATAGAGTGGACGTGGAGAGGATGTTTCCTATAGTGGGGGAGTCTAGGACCAGAAGACACAGATAGAGTGGATGTGGAGAGGATGTTTCCTATAGTGGGGGAGTCTAGGACCAGAGGACACAGATAGAGTGGATTTGGAGAGGGTGTTTTCTATAGTTGGGGGAGTCTGGGACCAGAGGACACAGATAGAGTGGATGTGGAGAGGGTGTTTTCTATAGTTGGGGGAGTCTGGGACCAGAGGACACAGATAGAGTGGATGTGGAGAGGATGTTTCCTATAGTGGGGGAGTCTAGGACCAGAGGACACAGATAGAGTGGATGTGGAGAGGATGTTTCCTATAGTGGGGGAGTCTGGGACCAGAGGACACAGATAGAGTGGATGTGGAGAGGATGTTTCCTGTAGTCGGGGAGTCGAGGACCAGAGGACACAGATAGAGTGGATGTGGAGAGGATGTTTCCTATAGTGGGGGAGTCTAGGACCAGAGGATTCAGATAGAGTGGATGTGGAGAGGATGTTTCCCATGGTGGGGGGAGTGGAGGACCAGCGGACACAGATAGAGGGCATGAGGAGTGGGTGTTTCCTATAGTGGGGGAGTCTAAGACTAGAGGGCACAGATAGAGTGGATGTGGAGAGGATGTTTCCTATAGTGGGGGAGTCGAAGAGCAGAGAACACAGATAGAGTGGATGTGGAGAGGATGTTTCCTATAGTGGGCGAGTCTAGGACCAGAGGACACAGATAGAGTGGACGTGGAGAGGATGTTTCCTATAGTGGGGGAGTCTAATACCAGATAACACAGATAGTGGACGTGGAGAGGATGTTTCCTGTAGTGGGGGAGTCTAAGACCAGAGGACACAGATTGAGTGGACATGGAGAGGATGTTTCCTATATTGGGGCAGTCTAAGACCAGAGGACACAGATAGAGTGGATGTGGAGATGATGTTTCCTACAGTAGGGGAGTCTGGGACCAGAGGACACAGATAGCGTGCCTGTGGAAAAGATGTTTCCTATAGTCGGGGAGTCTAAGACCAGAGGACACAGATAGAGTGGACGTGGAGAGGATGTTTCCTATAGAGGGGGAGTCAAAGACCAGAGGACACAGATAGAGTGGACGTGGAGAGGATGTTTCCTATAGTGGGGGAGTCTAGGACCAGAAGACACAGATAGAGTGGATATGGAGAGGATGTTTCCTAGAGTGGGGGAGTCTAGGACCAGAGGACACAGATAGAGTGGATGTGGAGAGGGTGTTTTCTATAGTTGGGGGAGTCTGGGACCAGAGGACACAGATAGAGTGGATGTGGAGAGGGTGTTTTCTATAGTTGGGGGAGTCTGGGACCAGAGGACACAGATAGAGTGGATGTGGAGAGGATGTTTCCTATAGTGGGGGAGTCTAGGACCAGAGGACACAGATAGAGTGGATGTGGAGAGGATGTTTCCTATAGTGGGGGAGTCTAGGACCAGAGGACACAGATAGAGTGGATGTGGAGAGGATGTTTCCTGTAGTCGGGGAGTCGAGGACCAGAGGACACAGATAGAGTGGATGTGGAGAGGATGTTTCCAATAGTGGGGGAAGTCTAGGACCAGAGGATACAGATAGAGTGGATGTGGAGAGGATGTTTCCTATAGTGGGAGAGTCTAGGACCAGAGGATTCAGATAGAGTGGATGTGGAGAGGATGTTTCCCATAGTGGGGGGAGTCGAGGACCAGCAGACACAGATAGAGGGCATGTGGAGAGGATGTTTCCTATAGTGGGGGAGTCTAAGACTAGAGGGTACAGATAGAGTGGATGTGGAGAGGGTGTTTTCTATAGTTGGGGGAGTCTGGGACCAGAGGACACAGATAGAGTGGATGTGGAGAGGATGTTTCCTATAGTGGGGGGAGTCTGGGACCAGAGGACACAGATAGAGTGGATGTGGAGAGGATGTTTCCTATAGTGGGGGAGTCTAGGACCAGAGGACACAGATAGAGTGGATGTGGAGAGGATGTTTCCTATAGTGGGGGAGTCTAGGACCAGAGGACACAGATAGAGTGGATGTGGAGAGGATGTTTCCTGTAGTCGGGGAGTCGAGGACCAGAGGACACAGATAGAGTGGATGTGGAGAGGATGTTTCCTATAGTGGGGGAAGTCTAGGACCAGAGGATACAGATAGAGTGGATGTGGAGAGGATGTTTCCTATAGTGGGAGAGTCTAGGACCAGAGGATTCAGATAGAGTGGATGTGGAGAGGATGTTTCCCATAGTGGGGGGAGTCGAGGACCAGCGGACACAGATAGAGGGCATGAGGAGTGGGTGTTTCCTATAGTGGGGGAGTCTAAGACTGGAGGGCACAGATAGAGTGGATGTGGAGAGGATGTTTCCTATAGTGGGGGAGTCGAAGAGCAGAGAACACAGATAGAGTGGATGTGGAGAGGATGTTTCCTATAGTGGGGGAGTCTAGGACCAGAGGACACAGATAGAGTGGACGTGGAGAGGATGTTTCCTATAGTGGGGGAGTCTAATACCAGATAACACAGATAGTGGACGTGGAGAGGATGTTTCCTGTAGTGGGGGAGTCTAAGACCAGAGGACACAGATTGAGTGGACATGGAGAGGATGTTTCCTATATTGGGGCAGTCTAAGACCAGAGGACACAGATAGAGTGGATGTGGAGATGATGTTTCCTACAGTTGGGGAGTCTGGGACCAGAGGACACAGATAGCGTGCCTGTGGAAAAGATGTTTCCTATAGTCGGGGAGTCAAAGACCAGAGGACACAGATAGAGTGGACGTAGAGAGGATGTTTCCTATAGTGGGGGAGACTAGGACCAGAAGACACAGATAGAGTGGATATGGAGAGGATGTTTCCTAGAGTGGGGGAGTCTAGGACCAGAGGACACAGATAGAGTGGATGTGGAGAGGGTGTTTTCTATAGTTGGGGGAGTCTGGGACCAGAGGACACAGATAGAGTGGATGTGGAGAGGGTGTTTTCTATAGTTGGGGGAGTCTGGGACCAGAGGACACAGATAGAGTGGATGTGGAGAGGATGTTTCCTATAGTGGGAGAGTCTAGGACCAGAGGATTCAGATAGAGTGGATGTGGAGAGGATGTTTCCCATAGTGGGGGGAGTCGAGGACCAGCGGACACAGATAGAGGGCATGAGGAGTGGGTGTTTCCTATAGTGGGGGAGTCTAGGACTAGAGGGCACAGATAGAGTGGATGTGGAGAGGATGTTTCCTATAGTGGGGGAGTCGAAGAGCAGAGAACACAGATAGAGTGGATGTGGAGAGGATGTTTCCTATAGTGGGCGAGTCTAGGACCAGAGGACACAGATAGAGTGGACGTGGAGAGGATGTTTCCTATAGTGGGGGAGTCTAATACCAGATAACACAGATAGTGGACGTGGAGAGGATGTTTCCTGTAGTGGGAGAGTCTAGGACCAGAGGATTCAGATAGAGTGGATGTGGAGAGGATGTTTCCCATAGTGGGGGGAGTCGAGGACCAGCGGACACAGATAGAGGGCATGTGGAGAGGATGTTTCCTATAGTGGGGGAGTCTAAGTCTCGAGGGCACAGATAGAGTGGATGTGGAGAGGGTGTTTTCTATAGTTGGGGGAGTCTGGGACCAGAGGACACAGATAGAGTGGATGTGGAGAGGGTGTTTTCTATAGTTGGGGGAGTCTGGGACCAGAGGACACAGATAGAGTGGATGTGGAGAGGATGTTTCCTATAGTGGGGGAGTCTAGGACCAGAGGACACAGATAGAGTGGATGTGGAGAGGATGTTTCCTATAGTGGGGGAGTCTAGGACCAGAGGACACAGATAGAGTGGATGTGGAGAGGATGTTTCCTGTAGTCGGGGAGTCGAGGACCAGAGGACACAGATAGAGTGGATGTGGAGAGGATGTTTCCTATAGTGGGGGAAGTCTAGGACCAGAGGATACAGATAGAGTGGATGTGGAGAGGATGTTTCCTATAGTGGGAGAGTCTAGGACCAGAGGATTCAGATAGAGTGGATGTGGAGAGGATGTTTCCCATAGTGGGGGGAGTGGAGGACCAGCGGACACAGATAGAGGGCATGAGGAGTGGGTGTTTCCTATAGTGGGGGAGTCTAAGACTAGAGGGCACAGATAGAGTGGATGTGGAGAGGATGTTTCCTATAGTGGGGGAGTCTAGGACCAGAGGACACAGATAGAGTGGATGTGGAGAGGATGTTTCCTATAGTGGGGGAGTCTAGGACCAGAGGACACAGATAGAGTGGACGTGGAGAGGGTGTTTCCTATAGTGGGGGAGTCTAATACCAGATAACACAGATAGTGGACGTGGAGAGGATGTTTCCTGTAGTGGGGGAGTCTAAGACCAGAGGACACAGATTGAGTGGACATGGAGAGGATGTTTCCTATATTGGGGCAGTCTAAGACCAGAGGACACAGATAGAGTGGATGTGGAGATGATGTTTCCTATAGTTGGGGAGTCTGGGACCAGAGGACACAGATAGCGTGCCTGTGGAAAAGATGTTTCCTATAGTCGGGGAGTCAAAGACCAGAGGACACAGATAGAGTGGACGTAGAGAGGATGTTTCCTATAGTGGGGGAGACTAGGACCAGAAGACACAGATAGAGTGGATATGGAGAGGATGTTTCCTAGAGTGGGGGAGTCTAGGACCAGAGGACACAGATAGAGTGGATGTGGAGAGGGTGTTTTCTATAGTTGGGGGAGTCTGGGACCAGAGGACACAGATAGAGTGGATGTGGAGAGGGTGTTTTCTATAGTTGGGGGAGTCTGGGACCAGAGGACACAGATAGAGTGGATGTGGAGAGGATGTTTCCTATAGTGGGAGAGTCTAGGACCAGAGGATTCAGATAGAGTGGATGTGGAGAGGATGTTTCCCATAGTGGGGGGAGTCGAGGACCAGCGGACACAGATAGAGGGCATGAGGAGTGGGTGTTTCCTATAGTGGGGGAGTCTAGGACTAGAGGGCACAGATAGAGTGGATGTGGAGAGGATGTTTCCTATAGTGGGGGAGTCGAAGAGCAGAGGACACAGATAGAGTGGATGTGGAGAGGATGTTTCCTATAGTGGGGGAGTCTAGGACCAGAGGACACAGATAGAGTGGACGTGGAGAGGATGTTTCCTATAGTGGGGGAGTCTAATACCAGATAACACAGATAGTGGACGTGGAGAGGATGTTTCCTGTAGTGGGGGAGTCTAAGACCAGCGGACACAGATTGAGTGGACGTGGAGAGGATGTTTCCTATATTGGGGCAGTCTAAGACCAGAGGACACAGATAGAGTGGATGTGGAGATGATGTTTCCTGCAGTAGGGGAGTCTGGGACCAGAGGACACAGATAGCGTGCCTGTGGAAAAGATGTTTCCTATAGTCGGGGAGTCTAAGACCAGAGGACACAGATAGAGTGGACGTGGAGAGGATGTTTCCTATAGAGGGGGAGTCAAAGACCAGAGGACACAGATAGAGTGGACGTGGAGAGGATGTTTCCTATAGTGGGGGAGTCTAGGACCAGAAGACACAGATAGAGTGGATATGGAGAGGATGTTTCCTAGAGTGGGGGAGTCTAGGACCAGAGGACACAGATAGAGTGGATGTGGAGAGGGTGTTTTCTATAGTTGGGGGAGTCTGGGACCAGAGGACACAGATAGAGTGGATGTGGAGAGGGTGTTTTCTATAGTTGGGGGAGTCTGGGACCAGAGGACACAGATAGAGTGGATGTGGAGAGGATGTTTCCTATAGTGGGGGAAGTCTAGGACCAGAGGATACAGATAGAGTGGATGTGGAGAGGATGTTTCCTATAGTGGGAGAGTCTAGGACCAGAGGATTCAGATAGAGTGGATGTGGAGAGGATGTTTCCCATAGTGGGGGGAGTCGAGGACCAGCGGACACAGATAGAGGGCATGAGGAGTGGGTGTTTCCTATAGTGGGGGAGTCTAAGACGAGAGGGCAGAGATAGAGTGGATGTGGAGAGGATGTTTCCTATAGTGGGGGAGTCTAGGACCAGAGGACACAGATAGAGTGGACGTGGAGAGGATGTTTCCTATAGTAGGGGAGTCTAATACCAGAGGACACAGATAGAGTGGACGTGGAGAGGATGTTTCCTATAGTGGGGCAGTCTAAGACCAGAGGACACAGATAGAGTGGATGTGGAGAGGATGTTTCCTATAGTAGTGGAGTCTAGGACAAGAGGACACAGATGGCGTGGATGTGGAGAGGATGTTTCCCATAGTGGGGGAGTCTAAGACCAGAGGACACAGACAGAATGGACGTGCAGAGGATGTTTCCAATAGTGGGCGAGTCTAAGACCAGAGGACACAGATAGAGTGGACGTGGAGAGGATGTTTCCTATAGTGGGGGAGTCTAGGACCAGAGGACACAGATAGAGTGGATGTGGAGAGGGTGTTTTCTATAGTTTAGGGAGTCTGGGACCAGAGGACACAGATAAACTGGATGTGGAGAGGATGTTTCCTATAGTGGGGTAGTCTAGGACCAGAGGACACAGATAGAGTGGATCTGGAGAGGATGTTTCCTATAGTGTGGGAGTCTAGGACCAGAGGACACAGATAGAGTGGATGTGGAGAGGATGTTTCCTACAGCGGGGGAGACGAGGACCAGAAGACACAGATAGAGTGGATGTGGAAAAGATGTTTCCTATTGTGGGGGAGTCTAGGGCCAGAGGAGACAGATTGAGTGGACATGGAGAGGACGTTTCCTATAGTGGGGGAGTCTTGGACCAGATGACACAGATAGAGCGGATGTGGAGAGGATGTTTCCTGTAGTTGGGGAGTCTACGATCAGAGGACACAGACAGAGTGGATGTGGAGAGTATTTTTCCTACAGTGGGGGAGTCTAGGACCAGGGGACACAGATAGAGTAGATGTGAAGACGATGTTTCCTACAGTGGGGGAGTCTAGGACCAGAGGACACAGATAGAGTGGATGTGCAGAAGATGTTTCCTATAGTGGAGTCAGACTAGGACCAGAAGGCACAGGGAGACTGGATGCGGAGAGGATGTTTCCTTTCTTCGGGGAGTCTCGGGCCAGAGGACACAGATAGAGTGGATGTGGAGAGGGTGTTTCTTACAGTGGGGAGTCTAGGACCAGATAACACAGATAGAGTGGATGTGGAGAGGATGTTTCATGCAGTGGGGGAGTCTACGACCAAAGGACACAGATAGAGTGGATGTGGAGAGGATGTTTCCTACAGTGGGGGAGTCTAGGACCAGAGGACACAGATTGAGTGAACATGGAGAGGACGTTTCCTACAGTGGGGGAGTATTGGACCAGATAACACAGATAGAGTGGATGTGGAGAGGATGTTTCCTATAGTGGGGGAGACTAGGACCAGAAGACACAGATAGAGTGGATATGGAGAGGATGTTTCCTATAGTGGGGGAGTCTAGGACCAGAGGACACAGATAGAGTGGATGTGGAGAGGGTGTTTTCTATAGTTGGGGGAGTCTGGGACCAGAGGACACAGATAGAGTGGATGTGGAGAGGATGTTTCCTATAGTGGGGGAGTCTAAGACCAGAGGACACAGATAGAGTGGACGTGGAGAGGATGTTTCCTATAGTGGGAGAGTCTAGGACCAGAGGATTCAGATAGAGTGGATGTGGAGAGGATGTTTCCCATAGTGGGGGGAGTCGAGGACCAGCGGACACAGATAGAGGGCATGAGGAGTGGGTGTTTCCTATAGTGGGGGAGTCTAAGACTAGAGGGCACAGATAGAGTGGATGTGGAGAGGATGTTTCCTATAGTGGGGGAGTCTAGGACCAGAGGACACAGATAGAGTGGACGTGGAGAGGATGTTTCCTATAGTGGGGGAGTCCAATACCAGAGGACACAGATAGAGTGGACGTGGAGAGGATGTTTCCTATAGTGGGGCAGTCTAAGACCAGAGGACACAGATAGAGTGGATGTGGAGATGATGTTTCCTATAGTAGGGGAGTCTAGGACAAAAGGACACAGATAGAGTGGATGTGGAGAGGATGTTTCCTATAGTGGGGGAGTCTAGGACCAGAGGACACAGATAGAGTGGATGTGGAGAGGATGTTTCCTATAGTGGGGGAGTCTAGGACCAGAGGACACAGATAGAGTGGATGTGGAGAGGATGTTTCCTATAGTGGGGGAGTCTAAGACCAGAGGACACAGATAGAGTGGATGTGGAGAGGATGTTTCCTATAGTGGGGGAGTCTAGGACCAGAGGACACAGATAGAGTGGATGTGGAGAGGGTGTTTTCTATAGTTTAGGGAGTCTGGGACCAGAGGACACAGATAAACTGGATGTGGAGAGGATGTTTCCTATAGTGGGATAGTCTAGGACCAGAGGACACAGATAGAGTGGATCTGGAGAGGATGTTTCCTATAGTGGGGGAGTCTAGGACCAGAGGACACAGATAGAGTGGATGTGCAGAGGATGTTTCCTATAGTGGGGGGAGTCTAGGACCAGAGGACACAGATAGAGTGGATGTGGAGAGGATGTTTCCTATAGTGGGGGGAGTCTAGGACCAGAGGACACAGATAGAGTGGATGTGGAGAGGATGTTTCCTACAGCGGGGGAGACGAGGACCAGAAGACACAGATAGAGTGGATGTGGAAAAGATGTTTCCTATTGTGGGGGAGTCTAGGGCCAGAGGAGACAGATTGAGTGGACATGGAGAGGACGTTTCCTATAGTGGGGGAGTCTTGGACCAGATGACACAGATAGAGCGGATGTGGAGAGGATGTTTCCTGTAGTTGGGGAGTCTACGATCAGAGGACACAGACAGAGTGGATGTGGAGAGTATTTTTCCTACAGTGGGGGAGTCTAGGACCAGGGGACACAGATAGAGTAGATGTGAAGACGATGTTTCCTACAGTGGGGGAGTCTAGGACCAGAGGACACAGATAGAGTGGATGTGCAGAAGATGTTTCCTATAGTGGAGTCAGACTAGGACCAGAATGCACAGGGAGACTGGATGCGGAGAGGATGTTTCCTTTCGTCGGGGAGTCTCGGGCCAGAGGACACAGATAGAGTGGATGTGGAGAGGGTGTTTCTTACAGTGGGGAGTCTAGGACCAGATAACACAGATAGAGTGGATGTGGAGAGGATGTTTCCTGCAGTGGGGGAGTCTACGACCAAAGGACACAGATAGAGTGGATGTGGAGAGGATGTTTCCTACAGTGGGGGAGTCTAGGACCAGAGGACACAGATTGAGTGAACATGGAGAGGACGTTTCCTACAGTGGGGGAGTATTGGACCAGATAACACAGATAGAGTGGATGTGGAGAGGATGTTTCCTGTAGTGGGGGAGCCTACGACCAGAGGACAGAGATAGAGTTGATGTGCATAAGATGTTTCCTATAATGGGGGAGCCTAGTGCCAGAGGGCACAGATAGAGTGGATGTGGAGAGGATGTTTCCTAGAGTGGGGGAGTCTAGGACCAGAGGACACAGATAGACTGGATGTGCAGAAGATGTTTCTTATAGTGGGGGAGTCTTGGACCAGAGGACACAGATAGGGTGGACATGGAGAAGATGTTTATTACATTGGGGCAGTCTAGGACCAAAAAACACAGGTATAGTGGATGTGGACAGGATGTTTACTATAGTGGCGCGAGTCTAGGACCAGAGGACACAGATAGAGTGGATGTGGAGAGCATGTTTCCTATAGTGGAGGGAGACTAGGACCAGAGGACACAGATAGAGTGGATGTGGAGAGGATGTGTCCTGCAGTGGGGGAGTCTAGAACCAGAGGACACAGATAGAGTGGATGTGGAGAGGATGTTTCCTATAGTGGGGGAGTCTAGGACCAGATGATACAGATACTGTTGATGTGGAGAGGATGTTTCCTGCAATGGGGGAGTCTATGACCAGAGGACACAGATAGAGTGGACATGGAGAGGATGTTTCTTGCTGTGGTGGAGTCTAGGACCAAATAACACAGATTGAGTGGATGTGGAGAGGATGTTTCCTGTACTGGGGCGTCTAGGGCCAGAAAATATAGATAGTGTGGACATGGAGAGGATGATTCCTACAGTGGGGGAGTCTAGAACGAGATAACACAGATAGGGTGGATGTGGAGAGGATGTTTCCTGTAGTGGGGGAGTCTAGGACCAGAGGGCACAGATAGAGTGGATATGGAGAGGATGTTTCCTATCGTGGGGGAATCTAGGACCAGAGGACACAGATAGAGTGGATGTGGAGAGGATGTTTCCTGTAGTCGGGGAGTCGAGGACCAGAGGACACAGATAGAGTGGATGTGGAGAGGATGTTTCCCATAGTGGGGGAGTCTAAGACCAGAGGACACAGACAGAATGGATGTGCAGAGGATGTTTCCAATAGTGGGCGAGTCTAAGACCAGAGGACACAGATAGAGTGGACGTGGAGAGGATGTTTCCTATAGTGGGGGAGTCTAGGACCAGAGGACACAGATAGAGTGGATGTGGAGAGGGTGTTTTCTATAGTTTAGGGAGTCTGGGACCAGAGGACACAGATAAACTGGATGTGGAGAGGATGTTTCCTATAGTGGGGTAGTCTAGGACCAGAGGACACAGATAGAGTGGATCTGGAGAGGATGTTTCCTATAGTGTGGGAGTCTAGGACCAGAGGAGATAGAGTGGATGTGCAGAGGATGTTTCCTATAGTGGGGGGAGTCTAGGACCAGAGGACACAGATAGAGTGGATGTGGAGAGGATGTTTCCTATAGTGGGGGGAGTCTAGGACCAGAGGACACAGATAGAGTGGATGTGGAGAGGATGTTTCCTACAGCGGGGGAGACGAGGACCAGAAGACACAGATAGAGTGGATGTGGAAAAGATGTTTCCTATTGTGGGGGAGTCTAGGGCCAGAGGAGACAGATTGAGTGGACATGGAGAGGACGTTTCCTATAGTGGGGGAGTCTTGGACCAGATGACACAGATAGAGCGGATGTGGAGAGGATGTTTCCTGTAGTTGGGGAGTCTACGATCAGAGGACACAGACAGAATGGATGTGGAGAGTATGTTTCCTACAGTGGGGGAGTCTAGGACCAGGGGACACAGATAGAGTAGATGTGAAGACGATGTTTCCTACAGTGGGGGAGTCTAGGACCAGAGGACACAGATAGAGTGGATGTGCAGAAGATGTTTCCTATAGTGGAGTCAGACTAGGACCAGAAGGCACAGGGAGACTGGATGCGGAGAGGATGTTTCCTTTCGTCGGGGAGTCTCGGGCCAGAGGACACAGATAGAGTGGATGTGGAGAGGGTGTTTCTTACAGTGGGGAGTCTAGGACCAGATAACACAGATAGAGTGGATGTGGAGAGGATGTTTCATGCAGTGGGGGAGTCTACGACCAAAGGACACAGATAGAGTGGATGTGGAGAGGATGTTTCCTACAGTGGGGGAGTCTAGGACCAGAGGACACAGATTGAGTGAACATGGAGAGGACGTTTCCTACAGTGGGGGAGTATTGGACCAGATAACACAGATAGAGTGGATGTGGAGAGGATGTTTCCTGTAGTGGGGGAGCCTACGACCAGAGGACAGAGATAGAGTTGATGTGCATAAGATGTTTCCTATAATGGGGGAGCCTAGTTCCAGACGGCACAGATAGAGTGGATGTGGAGAGGATGTTTCCTAGAGTGGGGGAGTCTAGGACCAGAGGACACAGATAGACTGGATGTGCAGAAGATGTTTCTTATAGTGGGGGAGTCTTGGACCAGAGGACACAGATAGGGTGGACATGGAGAAGATGTTTATTACATTGGGGCAGTCTAGGACCAAAAAACACAGGTATAGTGGATGTGGACAGGATGTTTACTATAGTGGCGCGAGTCTAGGACCAGAGGACACAGATAGAGTGGATGTGGAGAGCATGTTTCCTATAGTGGAGGGAGACTAGGACCAGAGGACACAGATAGAGTGGATGTGGAGAGGATGTGTCCTGCAGTGGGGGAGTCTAGAACCAGAGGACACAGATAGAGTGGATGTGGAGAGGATGTTTCCTATAGTGGGGGAGTCTAGGACCAGATGATACAGATACTGTTGATGTGGAGAGGATGTTTCCTGCAATGGGGGAGTCTACGACCAGAGGACACAGATAGAGTGGACATGGAGAGGATGTTTCTTGCTGTGGTGGAGTCTAGGACCAAATAACACAGATTGAGTGGATGTGGAGAGGATGTTTCCTGTACTGGGGCGTCTAGGGCCAGAAAATATAGATAGTGTGGACATGGAGAGGATGATTCCTGCAGTGGGGGAGTCTAGAACGAGATAACACAGATAGGGTGGATGTGGAGAGGATGTTTCCTGTAGTGGGGGAGTCTAGGACCAGAGGGCACAGATAGAGTGGATGTGGAGAGGATGTTTCCTATAGTGGGGGAGTCTAGGACCAGAGGACACAGATAGAGTGGATGTGGAGAGGATGTTTCCTATAGTGGGGGAAGTCTAGGACCAGAGGATACAGATAGAGTGGATGTGGAGAGGATGTTTCCTATAGTGGGAGAGTCTAGGACCAGAGGATTCAGATAGAGTGGATGTGGAGAGGATGTTTCCCATAGTGGGGGGAGTGGAGGACCAGCGGACACAGATAGAGGGCATGAGGAGTGGGTGTTTCCTATAGTGGGCGAGTCTAGAACCAGAGGACACAGATAGAGTGGACGTGGAGAGGATGTTTCCTATAGTGGGGGAGTCTAATACCAGATAACACAGATAGTGGACGTGGAGAGGATGTTTCCTGTAGTGGGGGAGTCTAAGACCAGAGGACACAGATTGAGTGCACATGGAGAGGATGTTTCCTATAGAGTTGGGGATGAGTCTAAGACCAGAGGACACAGATAGAGTGGATGTGGAGATGGATGTTTCCTATAGAGGGGGAGTCAAAGACCAGAGGACACAGATAGAGTGGACGTGGAGAGGATGTTTCCTATAGTGGGGGAGACTAGGACCAGAAGACACAGATAGAGTGGATATGGAGAGGATGTTTCCTAGAGTGGGGGAGTCTAGGACCAGAGGACACAGATAGAGTGGATGTGGAGAGGGTGTTTTCTATAGTTGGGGGAGTCTATGACCAGAGGACACAGATAGAGTGGATGTGGAGAGGGTGTTTTCTATAGTTGGGGGAGTCTGGGACCAGAGGACACAGATTGAGTGAACATGGAGAGGACGTTTCCTACAGTGGGGGAGTATTGGACCAGATAACACAGATAGAGTGGATGTGGAGAGGATGTTTCCTGTAGTGGGGGAGCCTACGACCAGAGGACAGAGATAGAGTTGATGTGCATAAGATGTTTCCTATAATGGGGGAGCCTAGTTCCAGAGGGCACAGATAGAGTGGATGTGGAGAGGATGTTTCCTAGAGTGGGGGAGTCTAGGACCAGAGGACACAGATAGACTGGATGTGCAGAAGATGTTTCTTATAGTGGGGGAGTCTTGGACCAGAGGACACAGATAGGGTGGACATGGAGAAGATGTTTATTACATTGGGGCAGTCTAGGACCAAAAAACACAGGTATAGTGGATGTGGACAGGATGTTTACTATAGTGGCGCGAGTCTAGGACCAGAGGACACAGATAGAGTGGATGTGGAGAGCATGTTTCCTATAGTGGAGGGAGACTAGGACCAGAGGACACAGATAGAGTGGATGTGGGGAGGATGTGTCCTGCAGTGGGGGAGTCTAGAACCAGAGGACACAGATAGAGTGGATGTGGAGAGGATGTTTCCTATATTGGGGCAGTCTAAGACCAGAGGACACAGATAGAGTGGATGTGGAGATGATGTTTCCAACAGTAGGGGAGTCTGGGACCAGAGGACACAGATAGCGTGCCTGTGGAAAAGATGTTTCCTATAGTCGGGGAGTCTAAGACCAGAGGACACAGATAGAGTGGACGTGGAGAGGGTGTTTTCTATAGTTGGGGGAGTCTGGGACCAGAGGACACAGTTTGGGTGGATGCGGAGAGGATGTTTCCTATAGTAGAGGAGTCTAGGACCAGAGGACACAGATAGAGTAGATGTGGAGGTGATGTTTCCCGTAGTTTGACCCGAGTCACCCCAACCACAAACTGATCCAGCTGCTACCATCCGGGAAACGGTACCGCAGCATAAAAGCCAGGACCAACAGGCTCCGGGACAACTTCTTCCACCAGGCCAACAGACTGATTAATTCACGCTGACCCTACTGTATTTCTATGTTATACTCTCTGTTCTGTGGTGCATACTATTTATTATAAATTACTATAAATTGCACATTTCACATTTAGATGGAGACGTAACATAAAGATCTTTACTTCTCATGTACGTGAAGGATGTAAGAAATAAAGTCAATTCAATTCAACTGTTAACAGTTCGTTCTGCGACCTGTTTCTGTGCAAGGACCCCCCCCCCCGCCACACACACACACACACACACACACACACACACACACACAGCACCCGTCCCCCGGCAAACTCAAGTGCAGGAATTCCTAGAGACTTGTGTTTGGCAACTCAATCAAGGTGAACCAGACTTACTGCACCATTTAACCGTCAAAAGTAGCAGGAACCCAGGCGAACTGTACAGAATGCTGAAGAAATGAAATCACTCATGATACACAGAAGAACTCGGTGTATCTGTTCTTCTGATACACCCCCCCCCTCAAAAAATAAACACACCCCAGAGCACTTTAGAATTGAGGTAACAACCCCCAAAGCCGACTATCACAATGCAGGACCTTGAAAGTCCCAGGCTAATTCGGTTATCTCAAACTGAGCACGAGTGACAAACGCAAGGGGAGTTTAACAATCCCCACAAACTGAAATGAAAGCCCTGCAGCAGAAGGTGAAAAACCCAGACAATCAGATGTGCAACAGTTTCTTCCCCCAAGCCATCAGACTCCTCAATACTCAGAGTCTGGACTGACATCTACATCGTTTAATATTGTAATTTATCCTCTACTGTGCCTGTTGTCTTGTTTATTATTTATTGTACTGCCCTGCACTGTTCTGTGCATTTTATGTAGTCCTGTGTAGGTCCGTAGTCTAGTGTAGTTTTGTGTTGTTTCATGTGGCACCAGGGATCTGGAGGAACGTTGTTTCATTTTTGCTGTGTGCTGTACCAGTGGTTTATGGTCGAAATGAGAATATTAATTTTTTTTTCTTTTCTAATTTGAGGATTTTTTAAGATTTTTTTTATAAGACCATAAGACAAAGGAGCAGAAGTCGGCCATTTGGCCCATCGAGTCTGCTCCGCCACTTCATCATGAGCTGATCCATTCTCCCATTTAGTCCCACTCCCCCGCCTTCTCACCATAACCCTTGATGCCCTGGCTACTCAGATACCTATCAATCTCTGCCTTAAGTACACCCAATGACTTGGCCTCCACTGCCGCCCGTAGCAACAAATTCCATAGATTTACCACCCTCTGGCTAAAAAAATTTCTTCCACATCTCTGTTCTGAATGGGCGCCCTTCAATCCTTAAGTCATGCCCTCTCGTACTAGACTCCCCCATCATGGGAAACAACTTTGCCACATCCACTCTGTCCATGCCTTTCAACATTCGAAATGTTTCTATGAGGTCTCCCCTCATTCTTCTAAACTCCAAGGAATACAGTCCAAGAGCGGACAAACGTTCCTCACATGTTAACCCTCTCATTCCCAGAATCATTCTAGTGAATCTCCTCTGTACCCTCTCCAACGTCAGCACATCCTTTCTTAAATAAGGAGACCAAAACTGCCCACAGTACTCCAAGTGAGGTCTCACCAGCGCCTTATAGAGCCTCAACATCACATCCCTGCTCCTATACTCTATTCCTCTAGAAATGAATGCCAACATTGCCTTCGCTTTCTTCACCACCGACTCAACCTGGAGGTTAACCTTAAGGGTATCCTGTACGAGGATTCCCAAGTCCCGTTGCATCTCAGAACTTTGAATTCTCTCCCCGTTTAAATATCCCTTTTATTTATCCCTTCACCATGTTTAATTACATTTAGAGTTTGGGAAATTTAATGCATCTGTATTATTACCAATGTTATATTTGCCGCGTCAATTATTAATAATGTAATCCCAATCTCTCTTCATTAATATTGCTGCTATGCTTATAATTTTGAAAATTAATAAAAAGGTTGGAAAAGAAAGAAAGAATAAATAAAAAGTGACTTGACTTGAAAATCCAAGGAACACTACACACACACCCACACGGTGACACCGAGAAAAGACAGTCCACGCACCAGCTGAGAATAAATCGTCCTCTCCACCCGGTATCCCCACAGAGCGCTGATGCAACAAAATGACCCGCCTGGACAGAAGGTTTTCACTGCGCCTCGGCGAAGAGCAGAGAGATTTGAAGACGGAAGCACGTGTATCGGGATATCGACGCCCTGCAGCGAGGCTGCGGTGTCAACGCACCTCCGTCGCCATCTGGCCCGTCCACCTCAGGAACCTCCCTCCCCATCGTCCCGCTCATTGCCGCACCTCCCCATCCCGCTCCCCCTTCCCCTTTCCACCTCCGGCTCCCCGCCCCACTCACGGAAGTATTTGAGGGTCTCCTCGATCTGCTGGTGGGTGAGGCTGACGTTGAGGTCGGAGCTCAGAAGCGGCGTGTGTAACCAGTCGTCGTGGCTGTAGCCGTAGACGGTGTCGGCCCTGAGCGTGTATCTCGGCACCCCTTCCTCCAGAAGGCTGAATATCTCCACCTCCGGCACGTTCTCACTGTAACAGACGTCTGCGGAGCAGTGGGGGGAGAGGGAGACAACCACAAGGTCAGAGGCGCGGAGTTCACGGGGGATGTGTAAGCGCGCATACACAATCCTCAGATTTGTTTTCCTGCGGGCATTCACAGTAAATACAAAGAATCAGAATCCGGTTTATTATCACTGGCATGTTACATGAAATTTGTTAACTTAGCAGCAGTTCAATGCAATACATAATATGGAAGAAAAATATATATAATAATAGATCAATTATAGTATACGTATATTGACTAGGTTAAAAATTGTGCAAAAGCAGAATATATATTAAAGAAGTGAGGTAGTGTTCACGGGTTCAATGTCCATACAGAAATCGGATGGCCGAGGGGAAGAAGCTGTTCCTGAATCGTTGAGTGTGTGTCTTTAGGCTCCTGTACCTCCTCCCTGATGGCAGAGGGGAAGAAGCTGTCCCTGAATCGTTGAGTGTGTGTCTTCAGGCTCCTGTACCTCCTCCCTGATGGCAGAGGGGAAGAAGCTGTTCCTGAATCGCTGAGTGTGTGTCTTCAGGCTCCTGTCCCTCCTCCCTGATGGCAGAGGGGAAGAAGCTGTTCCTGAATCGTTGAGTGTGTGTCTTCAGGCTCCGGTACCTCCTCCCTGATGGCAGAGGGGAAGAAGCTGTTCCTGAATCGTTGAGTGTGTGTCTTCAGACTCCTGTACCTCCTCCCTGATGGCAGAGGGGAAGGAGCTGTTCCTGAATCGTTGAGTGTGTGTCTTCAGGCTCCTGTACCTCCTCCCTGATGGCAGAGGGGAAGAAGCTGTTCCTGAATCGTTGAGTGTGTGTCTTCAGGCTCCTGTACCTCCTCCCTGATGGTAACAGTGAGAAAAGGGCATGCCCTGGGTACTGGAGGTCCCTAATAATGGACGCTGCCTTTCTGAGACACCGCTCCCTGAAGATGTCCTGGGTACTTTGTAGACTAGTACCCAAGATGGAGCCGACTAGATTTACAACCTTCTGCAGCTTCTTTCGGTCCTGATAGAATCATTGAAAGACTGCTCCCAACAGGACGGACAGACGACCAGCGTGCAAAAGACTACAAATTATGCAAAATGCAGAAGGAAAGAATAACTAACAGAACGGTAATAATAAATAAACAATAAAGTTCGAGAACGTGAGACGAAGAGTCCTTGAAAGTGAGAGCTTTGGTTGTGATGTTGCCTGCCTCTCCTGTGTGTGACACTTCAAGGGTTGGTGATGCACAGACGGCCATCAGAAGAAAACGTTCCCCACCCCGGTCCGTAACCCCCTGGTTCAGCAGATCCCTCACTCTACCGTTACCCGGGGAGGGGGGGAGCGACCGGCCGAGAGGGAACTCCGGGAGCAGTGACGCGGACAACGAGGGGCCTTCCTGGGGGAGACTGCCCTCTGATCCAGAGCTCCCCCGCCGGGAGACCGCGGTCGTTGATAACGCCTTCTCCGCGCCGGCGCACGGCCCGAACCGCTTTGGTTTATTGAGGGATACAGCGCGGAGTACACCCTGCCAACCCCAGCGACCCCCGCCACAAGTTCGATTAACCCTGACCTAATCACGGGACAACGACCAGTTAACCTGTCCCCTGCCTCTTTGGATCTGTAAGGAGTCTTTACAGTCTCCCTGTTGAATACTTAATATTTCGGTAATATCTTGCATGCATATTATTTGAGTAAGCTTTTTTTCCCCCGTTTAAGTTATTCATTACTGGTATATGTTATGTCTCCCCTCTCACTGTGAAATGGAGACATCTCTTTCTCCCTCATTAGGGAGAGAGAGAGCCTGTGGTATGTCGAATTACCGGGTGAAGGAGTAGTCTTTGGAGTACTGCAAGTCTGTGTTTTTATTGATGCTTCGCTGCACGCTCGAGTGCTCGGTGGGGGTAGCCGATGCCTTTTTTGCCGGCGGGTAGGGGCACCGATGCTTTTTTTGTTGGTGGGGGACGGGGAGCTGGGGGTGTTTATGTGTGGGAGGGGGAGCTGGGGGTGGTCTTTGGGGATCTAACATTTAACTATAATTCATTCTTCGGGGCATTCCTCTGTCTTCGTGGACGTTTGCGAATAAGAATTTCAGGATGTATACTGTATACATTCCTCGACGTTAAACGTACCTGTTGATAGGTTAAAAAAAAGCTCGATTTCCACGCGTCCTCACCCCACCACGTGACACGTGCGTGCTTCACTTAAGGTAAACACGAGGCGAGACCAGCGCTCCCTGATTCCTGCGCCTTCCGCTGAATTAGTTCAACGTTTTGAACCTCGAAGGCATAACGCTCCCCTTGTGTGCGCGCCTGGGTTTCCTCCCGGTGCTCCGGTTTCCTCCCACAGTCCAAAGGCAGACTGGTCAGTAGGCTAATTGGTCGTTGTAAATTGTCCCGCGATTAGGCTGGGGTTAAATCGGGGACTGCTGGGTGTCGCGGCTCGAAGGGCCTATTCCGCGCTGTAGCTCAATAAATAAATAAATGTAAGGGGTTTCTTCCTTTATGTAACTGTGTAGGCAAATCAAAATGGCTTCTTTGTTATGTTAACTGCTGAGGAAGTTCTCTCGCCGGCAGCTTGTCTGGGTTGTAGAGCGAGTTGTATTCAGTTGCTAACCAATTGGGGTAGATGTTATTCTTTCGTGTGCGTCTGGAAGCTATTGTGATGCGCGGGTTTTTGGGGGCAGAAGGCGGCGATGGGGACAGAGAGAGGAGATGCGATGCTGTGAGCTGGCCGACGGGACGGACCCCGAGCGGGAGTCCGAGGCCCGGGGTCTTCGGCGAGGAGAGGAGACGAGGACAGACTCGTGTGGAGCGTCTGGTCGACCACCGTGGTTGGTCCCAGGCGGCGGGTCGAGGGGGTCGGGGGGGGGGATCGAATGGTGGGAAGAAGACTCCGTTATTTGAGTTCCAACTGTTGTGCACAAAGTGGTTGAACTTTGATAAGTTTGGCGCCTTTTACTTTCCTTTTGTATGTTATCTCTATTAAGTACATAGTTCCAGTGAGATCGATAAAGTGTAATCATTTAATCGCTTATGGGGTATTGTCTGTTATTTGGAGGGGTGAGGTATATCACACAGCATCCACACAAACTTGATTACCCAGTTTTGCTGCTTCCCCCTAGACCGAAGCGAGTTGAGCGAGCCTGTGGCTTACCGGGGGAGGGGGGGCTATGTAAATAAGATAATTAAATAACATAGAATAGTACAGCACAGTACAGGCCCTTCGGCCCACATTGTTGTGCCAACCCTCAAACCCTGCCTCCCATATAACCCCCCACCTTAAATTCCTCCGTATACCTGTCTATTAAACTTCACTAGTGTATCTGCCTCCACCACTGACTCAGGCAGTGCATTCCACACACCAACCACTCTCTGAGTAAAAAACCTTCCCCTAATATCCCCCTTGAACTTCCCACCCCTTACCTTAAAGCCATGTCCTCTTGTATTGAGCAGTGGTGCCCTGGGGAAGAGCTGCTGGCAAACCACTCTATCTATTCCTCTTATTATCTTGTACACCTCTATCATGTCTCCTCTCATCCTCCTTCTCTCCAAAGAGTAAAGCCCTAGCTCCCTTAATCTCTGATCATAATGCATACTCTCTAAACCAGGCAGCATCCTGGTAAATCTCCTCTGTACCCTTTCCAATGCTTCCACATCCTTCCTATAGTGAGGCGACCAGAACTGGACACAGTGCTCGAAGTGTGGCCTATCCAGAGTTTTATAGAGCTGCATCATTACATCGCGACTCTTAAACTCTATCCCTCGACTTATGAGAGCTAACACCCCATAAGCTTTCTTATCTACCCTATCCACCCGTGAGGCAACTTTCAGGGATCTGTGGACATGTACCCCCAGATCCCTCTGCTCCTCCACACTACCAAGTATCCTGCCATTTAGTTTGTACTCTGCCTTGGAGTTTGTCCTTCCAAAGTGTACCACCTCACACTTCTCCGGGTTGAACTCCATGGGGCGGATGTACAGAGACTCTTCACAGGAGTGCCAAGTTCCCGGGTGCCAACATCTCTGAAGGTCTCTCCTGGGGGGCGGGGGGGGTGGGTGGCCAACATACCGATGCAGGCTACAAAGAAGGCTGGCCGGCGACTACGTTTCTTTAGGAGTCGAAGGGGATTCGGCGGGTCGCCAAGAGCTCCCGGAGGTTTCCACCGGCTGTACGGTGGAGGGTTGGCTGCAGAGAAGGCACAGGATCGGACGCTCAGCCGGCGCCGGCCTCCCTCACGCCGAGGATATCCTCGGGAAGGCGGCATCCATCTTTGGGGACCCTCGCCACTCAGGACTCGCCCTCTCCCCGTCACTAACATCGTGGCGGGGGGTACAGGCGCCCAAAAACCCACACACTTAACGATTCGGGGACAGCTTCTCGCCCTCCGCCGTCAGAGTTCTGAATGGACATTGAACCCGTGAACTAATTTTGCTCCCTGTTGGCCATGACTATTTTGCAACTTATTGAAGGGCTTGAGGTAATTTCTTGTAGGCTTCCAGAGGTCCTCATTGCTGGGTGAAGGTAATCTCCCACTCCCCATTAAACGCTCCCAACGGCGTGCGTCTCAAATACCCTCTGACAACCAAGTCCGGCTCCCGGCCTTCATGTGTGTTTTAGCTACTAAGCCCGGCAGAACCGTGTCTACCGACAGGAGAAGGGAACCCGGCGCCTTAAAACCAGTCGCTCCGGCAGATGGGGCTCGTCAGCCGCGGTTGGCAGCTCATCTGGGAGAAGTTAAACTCTGATCTCAAACCTCCCACTGCCTTGCGGCTGGAACCACTCACGGGGAAGGCTTCGGGAGTAAACCCCAAGGGAAAATTCCTAGCGTCCCTAAGGTAGTTGAGTTCAACTCTGGTACCAAACTGTACCGGTCTCTGCCGTTCCTTTGGGTCCATCAGCTGCGTGGGGAGAGGGAGCCCGCTACACGGGGCAACAGCCCACTCCCCATGTCCCACCTTGCGTATCCCGTGGGCAGCCGGGGCGCAACATCCGCGGTCGACCTCCGACCGGCGGAGGAACTCGGACAATCGGCCCACCGCGAAGGCCGTACCGCACAGCGGGCCGCAAAATGCGGCCCATTTCACATCATATCAAAGGGCGATTCTGGATTCGGGGAGCGGCAAGGTATGGGGCGCTCGGCAGAACGCTGCCATGCGCCAACGACCCGGGTTCAATTCCCACCACTGCCTGGAAGGAGTCTGTACGTTCTCCACCGTGGCCGCGGGGGTTTCCTCCGGGTGCTCCGGGTTCCTCCCACAGTCCAAAGACGTACCGGTTAGTAAGTTAATTGGTCACATGGGTGTAATTTGATGGTACTATTAGTAATAAGCATTATTGGTACTAATTATTATTAGTAAATTATTATTCGTAATAATTATTATTAATAAGTTTTTAAAACTATTATTAGTAAGACCTATTATTAATAGTCTTTTTTGCCTTTTGCACACTGGGGTTCTTTGTCAGTCTGAGGCTGGTTTTTAATTAATTCTATTGCATGTCTTTGTCTTACTATGTATGCCTGCAAGAAAATGAATCTCAGGGTCGTGCGTGGTGACGGGTATCTACTTTGACCTTGGAGCTCGTACCGTTCGCCCCCGTGACTGCGTGGGTTTCCACCAGGTGCTCCAGTGTACCAGCTAGTAGGGTAAGGGCTCTCACGGGTATAATTGGGCGGTAACCATCGTTTTAGTGTTTGTATAGTTTGCCTTCCCTGGTTGGTTGTCAGTTTTGTGTCTAATTTTTCATTGGTGATATTCTATTTCTTTGTTCTACCGCCTACGCCTGTAAGAAAATGAATCTCAGGGTGTTATACGGTGATATTTCTGTACTTTGTTGATAAATTTACATTTAACTCTGAACTTCGAGCTGATACGCTCCAGCTGTGACTGCAAGGGATTCTGCAAAGACGTGCCGGTTAGTTGGGTAATGGGTCTCGTTGGGTGGCAAGGACTCAGTGTGTCTGGGAATTAAAGATCGATTCTGTGGGTAGAGTGCAGAGGAGATTTACAAGGACATTGCCTGGATTTGGGGGGGCATGCCTTATCAGAACAGGTTGAGTGAACTCGGCCTTTTCTCCTTGGAGCGACGGAGGATGAGAGGTGACCTGATAGAGGTGTACAAGATGATGAGAGGCGTTGATCGTGTGGATAGTCAGAGGCTTTTTCCCCCAGGGCTGAAATGGCTAGCACGAGAGGGCACAGTTTTAAGGTGCTTGGAAGCAGGTACAGAGAGGATGTCAAGTTTTTCACACAGAGGGTGGTGAGTGTGTGGAATGGGCTGCCAGCGACAGTGGTGGGGGCGGATACGATAGGGTCTTTTAAGAGCCTCTTAGATAGGTACAGGGGGCTTAGAGAAATAAGGGCTATGCGGTAGGGAAATTTTAGGCAGTTTCCAGAGTAGGTTACATGGTCGGCACATCGTTGTGGGCCGAAGGGCCTGTAATGTGCTATAGATTTCTATGTTCATACCTCATGGACATGTGACAATCGACTAAATCTGTCTGCAGCAGGGGGGATCTCAGGAACACCGTGAACAATAAAACCAAGCAGAATTCTGGAATTCAGGGGTGAAGGGTGGAGACAGGTAAAATTCTCCTGGGGGAGATATAAAATGCATCAACACGGAACGCTGACACAGGAAAGTAGCATCCATCATCAGGGACCCCCACCACCCAGGTCATTTCTCTCTTCTCACTGCTGCCATCAGGAGGGAGGTACAGGAGCCTCAGGACTCACACCACCAGGTTCAGGAACAGTTATTACCCCTCAACCATCAGGAAGGAGGTACAGGAGCCTCAGGACTCACACCACCAGGTTCAGGAACAGTTATTACCGCTCAAACATCAGGAAGGAGGTACAGGAGCCTCAGGACTCACACCACCAGGTTCAGGAACAGTTATTACCCCTCAACCATCAGGAAGGAGGTACAGGAGCCTCAGGACTCACACCACCAGGTTCAGGAACAGTTATTACCCCTCAACCATCAGGAAGGAGGTACAGGAGCCTCAGGACCCACACCACCAGGTTCAGGAACAGTTATTACCCCTCAACCATCAGGAAGGAGGTACAGGAGTCTCAGGACTCACACCACCAGGTTCAGGAACAGTTATTACCCCCTCAACCATCAGGAAGGAGGTACAGGAGCCTCAGAACCCACACCACCAGGTTCAGGAACAGTTATTACCCCTCAAGCATCAGGAAGGAGGTACAGGAGCCTCAGGACCCACACCACCAGGTTCAGGAACAGTTATTACCCCTCAAGCATCAGGAAGGAGGTACAGGAGCCTCAGGACCCACACCACCAGGTTCAGGAACAGTTATTACCCCTCAACCATCAGGAAGGAGGTACAGGAGCCTCAGGACCCACACCACCAGGTTCAGGAACAGTCAGATGATAATAATAATAATAAATTAATAATACTGAGATTGTGAGTTGTAAAGAGTCGTTGAAAGTCTGTAGGTTGTGAAATCAGTTCAGAACTGAGGTGAGTGAGGAACCTGCTTCCCCGCCTCCTGCTCTTTCTCCCATGGTCCACTCTCCTCTCCTGTCAGATTGCTTCCTCTCCAGCCCTTTACCTTTACCCACCCACCAGGCTTCACCCATCACCTCCTGGCATCTTCCCCCTTCCTTCCCAGCCCCAAAAGACAGTCTTGGCCCACAGTGTCGACCGCCGGTCGGTGCTGCCTGACCTGCTGAGTTCCTCTGGCATGCTGCACATTGCAAAGGGAGAAATCTTAAAGGGGGACGGCGGTTAGAAGGAAGCTTCTTCACTCCAAGGGTGTAGAAAGTGTAGAACGACCCCACGTGGTGGATGTGGGTTCGATTTCAACGTTTCGAGAGAAATTTAGTGGATGGGAGAGGTACAGAGACCATGTCAGTGGGACTAGACAGGATAATGTTGAAATTGTATAGGGCATTGGTCAGGCCAAATTTGGAGTATTGTGTACAGTTCTGGTCACCGAATTATAGGAAAGATGTTAATAAAATTGAGAGAGTACAGAGGAGATTTCCTAAAATGTTACCTGGGTTTCATTTCCTAAGTTACAGTGAAAGGTCGAACAAGTTAGGTCTTTATTCTTTGGAGCGCAGAAGGTTGAGGGGGGACTTGATAGAAGTGTTTAAAATTCTGAGGGGATAGATAGAGTTGACGTGGATAGGCTTCTTCCATTGAGAGTGGGGGTGTTTGAAACAAGAGGACATGAGTTGAGACTTAAAGGGCAAAAGTTTAGGGGTAACATGAGGAGGAACTTCTTTACTCAGAGAGTGGTAGCTGTGTGGAACGAGCTTCCAGCAGAAGTGGTTGAGGTAGGTTTGATGTTGTCGTTTAAAGTTAAATTGGATAGATATATGGACAGGAAAGGAATGGAAGGGTGTGGGCCGAGTACAGGTTGGTGGGACTAGGTGAGAGTAAGAGTTCGGCACGGACTAGAAGGGCCGAGGTGGCCTGTTTCCGTGCTGTAATTGTTATATGGTTATATGATAATAGTGCGGACTAGACGGGCTGAAGGGCCTGATTCTGTGAGTCGACAACCCGAGACCCGCCAGCGCCCCGGCCGCTTGCAAACCCTGACATGGAGCGCCTGCGCCCTCCTCAGGCAGACAGCCAGTACTGCAGCAGCGGGGAAGTCCGCCCGCCTCGAATTGGTCTCACTGTGCAAATCAAACCCATCAAAGCCGACAGGAAACGGGAGGGAGGGAAAGGGGGGGTGGTGGGAGGAGGGTGCTGCTGGGGTGACGGGACAAGGGCTCTCTTGCCTCCGCCATCGAAGTTGTGCCCGCCTTTCGACTTGCTTCCCGCCAGGGTACCCGGGCTCCCCCCGGGTGCTCCGATCTCCTCCGACAGTCCAAGAGACTTCCCAGTTCGTTGGCCATTGGAAAGTAGGCTGGGGTTAAATCGGAGGGTGGCGGGGCAGTGTGGCCTGTTGGTCCCAAAGGGTCATCTCCACAGAACCTCAAATAGGCATGGATTAATTAATTAAATGCCCCTCACGTATCTGCCTCCACTACCAACCCCTGGCAAGGGCGCTACATACACCCACCACACTCTGTCAAATCCCTACTTCTGACATCCCCCCGATACTTTCCTCCAATCACCTTAAAATTATGCCCCCTCATATTAGCCATTCTCACCCGGGGGAAAATAGCCTCTAGCCGTCCACTCGAACTTGTAACCCCTAATCGAGTCACCTCTCATCCTCCTTTGCTCAGGGGAGAAAAGACCCAGCTCGTTCAACCTCTCCTCATAAAACATGCTCTCTAATCCAGGTAGTAACCTGGGAAACCACAAAAAAATGCTAGTGAACCCAGTAGGCCGGGCAGCATCTCTAGGAAGAGGTACAGTCGACGTTTCGGGCCGAGACCCTTCGTCAGGACTAACTGAAGGAAGAGCTAGTAAGAGATTTGAAAGTGGGAGGGGGAGGGGCAGATCCTAAATGATAGGAGAAGACAGGAGGGGGAGGGATGGAGCCAAGAGCTGGACAGTTGATTGGCAAAAGGGATATGAGAGGGTCATGGGACAGGAGGCCCAGGGGGAAGGAAAAGTGGGGGGGGGAAGCCCAGGGGATGGGTAAGGGGTATAGTGAGAGGGACAGAGGGTGAAAAAGGAGAGAGAGAGAAAGAATGTGTGTATATAAATAAATAACAGATGGGGTATGCGGGGGAGGTGGGGCATTAGCAGAAGTTAGAGAAGTCGATGTTCATGCCATCAGGTTGGAGGTTACCCAGACGGAATATAAGGTGTTGTTCCCCCAATCTGAGTGTGGCTTCATCTTGACAGTAGAGGAGGCCGTGGATAGACATATCAGAATGGGAATGGGATGTGGAATTAAAATGTGTGGCCACTTGGAGATCCTGCTTTCTCTGGCGGACAGAGCGTAGATGTTCAGCAAAGCGGTCTCCCAGTCTGCGACGGGTCTCGCCAATATATAGAAGGCCACATCGAGAGCACCGGACGCAGTATATCACCCCAGCCGACTCACAGGTGAAGTGTTGCCTCACCTGGAAGGACTGTTTGGGGCCCTGAATGGTGGTAAGGGAGGAAGTGTAAGGGCATGTGTAGCACTTGTTCCGCTTACATCGATAAGTGCCAGGAGGGAGATCAGTGGGGAGGTATGGGAGGGGACGAATGGACAAGGGAGAAGCGTAGGAAGTGATCCCCGTGGGGGGAGGGAAAGATGTGAATTTTCCTCTGCACCCTCTCTAATCCTGGTAAATCTCCTCTGCACCCTCTCTAATCCAGGTAGCATGTAGTAAATCTCTGCACCCTCTCTAATCCAGGCAGTATCCCGGTAAATCTCCTCTGCACCCTCTCTAATCCAGGCAGCATCCCAGTGAATCTCTTCTGCACCCTCTCTAATCCAGGCAGCATCCTGGTGAATCTCCTCTGCACCCTCTCTAATCCAGGCAGCATCCTGGTGAATCTCCTCTGCACCCTCTCTAATCCGGGCAGCATCCTGGTGAATCTCCTCTGCACCCTCTCTAATCCAGGCAGCACCCTGGTAAATCTCCTCTGCACCCTCTCTAATCCGGGCAGCATCCTGATGAATTTCCTCCACACCCTCTCTAATCCAGGCAGCATCCTGGTGAATCTCCTCTACACCCTCTCTAATCCAGGCAGCATCCTGGTGAATCTCCTCTGCACCCTCTCTAATCCGGGCAGCATCCTGGTGAATCTCCTCTGCACCCTCTCTAATCCGGGCAGCATCCTGGTGAATCTCCTCTGCACCCTCTCTAATCCAGGCAGCACCCTGGTTAATCTAGCAGGTCAGGCAGCATCTCTAGGAAGAGGTACAGTCAACGTTTCAGGCCGAGACCCTTCTTCAGGACTAACTGAAAGAAGAGCTAGTAAGAGATTTGAAAGTGGGAGGGGGAGGGGGAGATCCAAAATGATAGGAGAAGACAGGAGGGGGAGGGATGGAGCCAAGAGCTGGACAGGTGATTGGCAAAAGGGATATGAGAGGATCATGGGACAGGAGGCCCAAGGAGAAAGAAAAGGGGGAGGGGGGAAAATCCCACAGGATGGGCAAGGGGTATAGTCAGAGGGACAGAAGGAGAAAAAGGAGAGAGAGAGAAAGAATGTGTGTATATAAATAAATAACAGATGGGGTACGAGGGGGAGGTGGGGAGAAAGCAGGATCTCCCAGTGGCCACACATTTTAATTCCACGTCCCATTCCCATTCTGATGTGTCTATCCACGGCCTCCTCTACTGTAAAGATGAAGCCACACCCAGTTTGGAGGAACAACACTTTATATTCCGTCTGGGTAGCCTCCAACCTGATGGCATGAACATTGACTTCTCTAACTTCTGTTAATGCCCCACCTCCCCTTCATACCCCATCCATTATTTATTTATATACACACATTTTTTTTTCTCTCTCTCCTTTTTCACCCTCTGTCCCTCTGACTATACCCTTTGCCCATCCTCTGGATTTTCCCCCCTCCCCCTTTTCCTTCTCCCTGGGCCTCCTGTCCCATGATCCTCTCATATCCCTTTTGCCAATCACCTGTCCAGCTCTTGGCTCCATCCCTCCCCCTCCTGTCTTCTCCTATCATTTCGGATCTCCCCTTCTCCTTCCCACTTTCAAATCTCTTACTAGCTCTTCTTTCAGTTAGTCCTGACAAAGGGTCTTGGCCCAAAACATCGACTGTACCTCTTCCTAGAGATGCTGCCTGGCCTTCTGCGTTCACCAGCAACTTTGATGTGTGTTGCTTGAATTTCCAGCATCTGCAGAATTCCTCGAGTCCTGGTGAATCTCCTCTGCACCCCCTCTAATCCAGGCAGCATCCTGGTGAATCTCCTCTGCACCCTCTCTAATCCAGGCAGCATCCTGGTTAATCTCCTCTGCACCCTCTCTAATCCAGGCAGCATTCTGGTGAATCTCCTCTACACCCTCTCTAATCCAGGCAGCATCCTGGTGAATCTCCTCTGCGCCCTCTCTAATCCAGGCAGCATCCTGATGAATCTCTTCTGTACCCTCTCTAATCCAGGCAGCATCCTGGTTAATCTCCTCTGCACCCTCTCTAATCCAGGCAGCATCCTGGTGAATCTCCTCTGCACCCTCTCTAATCCAGGCAGCATCCTGGTTAATCTCCTCTGCACCCTCTCTAATCCAGGCAGCATTCTGGTGAATCTCCTCTACACCCTCTCTAATCCAGGCAGCATCCTGGTGAATCTCCTCTACACCCTCTCTAATCCAGGCAGCATCCTGATGATTCTCCTCTGCGCCCTCTCTGAAGCTTCCACCTCCTTCCTGCAACGAGGCACCTGGAACTGATCACAACACTGTGAGTGTGTTCTAACCAGGGTTTTACAGAGCTGCAACATTACCCCACGGCTCTTGAACCCAGTAGAGGGTCTGAGTTATCGGGCGAGGGTTGGCCTCTCTGGACATTCAGCAGAAAATCATGAAGACTATGGATGAGGTAGACGGCTACAGTTTTTTCACCCCAAGGTTGGGAGGTCCGAAACTAGAGGGAACAGGCCAAAGAGATTCTGCAGATGCCGGAAATCCAGAGTCAAACTCTTCATCGCAATCTCAGCCTGAAATGTTGACCGTCCATCCCCCTCCATAGACGCTGCCTGACCTGCTGGGTTCCCCCAGCATTTTGTGTGTCTGTGTGTGTGTTGCTCTGGATTTCCGACATCCTGGATACAAGGTGAGGGGAGAGATATTAAATAAAAGACACCTGAGAGGGGATTTCCTCACCCAGAGGTTTGCAGGCACCCGGAATGAGCTGCCAGCGGAAGTGGTTGAGACGGGCACCATTTCCAGATTCTAGAGGCATTTGGACGGGGACTTGGAAAGTTGTGGGCCAAACGCGGGCAGCTCAGTCACTGTGCTCGGCAGTGATGGACTGGACCGAAGCTTCCATGCCATGTCGGTCTGCAACTCTGCGGTTCTTTTTACGTAGTACCTCCCGTCCTTGATAACGTGGCCACTGAGCATGTGTCCGTGGCCGCCTGCTGTCGTGGCCCGTCCACTTCAAGGTCCCACGCGCCGTGCGTTCAGAGATGCTCTTCTGCACCACCGCTGTTGGTTATTTGAGTTACCGTCACCTTCCCGTCAGCTGGAACCAGTCTGGCCATTCTCCCCCGACCTCTCCCGTTAACCAGGCGTTTTCACACACAGAACTGCCACTCGCCGGATTTTTTTTCCCCATTTTTCACCCCGTTCTCTGTAAACTGCTGCGTGTGAAAACCCCCAGGATGCCAGCAGTTTCTGAGATACCCGAACCTCCCCATCTGGCACCAACAACCATTTCTGGGGTCGAAGTCCCTCAGATCAAATTTCTTCCCCCAACCCCCCACCCACCACTGCCCCACCCCCGTGCCCATTCTGACGTTCGGTCTGAACAACAACTGAACCTCTTGACCGTGTCCGCCTGCTCTTACGCCTCGAGACATTTGCATTGACGAGCAGGCAGACCTAACCGATTAGCCACTGAATGCCCGAGTCGGCGAGACTTTCCCTCAACGACACTCACCGGTAATTGTCCCCACATCCCGGAACTCCCTGCCGAGCAGGTTTGCCTGGAGGGCGCTGTCATTGTCCGCTGGGCGCAGGCGGTCGCTGCCGATGCTGAAGCTGGGGCGGTAGCGGGAGGGAGGGACGGCGGCGCTCCGACCGGGTGCAGGGGGATCCAGCTTGTCAGGATTTCCCTGCGGCGTCGGGCTCCCATCCAGCGGGCAGCCCCCAGCTCCCCGACGATCACCGGGCACCCCCTCGCTCAGCTCCCTTCCCAGAACCTGCAAAGCAAGCGCACCGGCCCGGTCAGACACTGGACACACTGCCCAAACAGAAGGAGGCTGTTCGGCCCCTCTAGTCCGGTCGCACCACCACAGCCCACCCAGCTTAGCCCCAGCTCCTGACCCAGCAGTGGTCAGACTCCCCACATACATTACTGTTCCTCTGCCTTTACACTTACAGCCCCAATTAAACTACCAACCAGTACGGCTTTGGACTGTGGGAGGAAACCAGGGCACCCGGAGGAAACACACGCGTTCACGGGGGACGGTGGGGGGACAGGGGAACGTACAAACTCCTTTCAGGTGGCGGCGGGAATCGAACCCAGATCGCAGATGCCGTACGGCGACACGCTAACGCCTTCCGATGCCCCGGGACCGGAGAATCTTCCAGTAACTGCGCCCAGCCGAACGGCTTTTGCACTCTCCAGCTCAGTAAACGCAGGCCTTCCCCCACCCCCCCCCGCCACACACCACCCCCGACGTGGAATTTTAATCCGGTTTCGCCTGTGAACTTTTCCCACCCTGAGCTCTGCTAAATCCAGCCAAGATCACGTATGGTATTCAATGCTACATTCAATCCCCAAATGAAACGGGTGGAGAGGGGGCAGAGGAGTGGGAGATGGGGGAGGAGAGGGGGGTAGAGGGGAGGGGAGGAGAGAGGGGGAGGAGAGAGAGGGGGGGAGGAGAGATAGAGGGGGAGAGGGGGAGAGGGGGAGAGAGGGGGAGAGGGGGAGAGAGGGGGGAGAGGGGGAGAGGGGGAGAGGGGGAGAGGGGGAGAGGGGGAGAGGCGGAGAGGGGGAGAGGGGGAGAGGGGGGAGAGGGGGAGAAGGGGGAGAGGGGGGGAGAGGGGGGAGAGGGGGAGGGGGAGAGGGGGGAGAGGGGGAAGAGGGAGAGGGGAGGGGGAGAGGGGGAGGGGGAGAGGGGGAGGGGGAGAGGGAGAGGGAGGGGAGGGGAGAGGGGGAAGAGGGGGAGAGAGCGGGAGAGAGAGGGGGAGAGGAGGGAGAGAGGAGGGGGAGGGGGAGAGAGGGGAGGGGGAGAGAGGGGAGGGGGAGAGAGGGGAGAGGAAGGGAGGAGGAGAGGGGAGAGGAGAAGAGGGAGGAGAGGGGGCAGGGGGTAGAGAAGGGGCAGGGAGAGGGAGGAGAGGGGGCAGGGGGTAGAGAAGGGGCGGGGAGAGGGAGGAGAGGGGGCAGGGGGTAGAGAAGGGGCGGGGAGAGGGAGGAGAGGGGGAGTGAGAGGGGGAGAGAGAAGAGAGGGGAGAGGGGAGAGGGGAGGGGGGAGAGGGGAGGGGCAAGGGGGAGAGAGGGGGAGAGAGAGGGGAGAGAGAGGGGGAGGAGAGAGGGGAAGCCGCCAATGCCCCAGCAGGAGAGATGCTGTGATACCTCCTAAGACACGCTGGGACACATCGTCAGTGATGGAACCCCGGGGGGGGGGGGGGTCTCGGGTCTTTCAACACAGAAACCCTCGCCCGGGTGACCCAGCCAGGGCCGATCAGACCCGGGCTGTGTCCTGGCCGCACCCCGCGGTCAAGCCTCTGATTCCGCGGCCGCCTGCAGACTCGCTCAGCAGCCATGGTGATACCAGTCCCGCTGCCTCTCCTCTCTGCAGCCTCTGTAATGCCAGGGAGGGAGTAGGTTCTGCAGGGCCCCCCTCCTCTACAGTCTCGGATCCACCCCCGTCTCCTGCTTTCCTACACACTAGACCAGCTGCTCGATCCGGCCCTCCCAAGGGTGGGGTGGGGTGGGGTGGGGGGACCGTCACGACCACCTGATCCCAGGTTCCTGCCAGCGTATGAAGTTTGGGCGTTTGACTCCCTGGCGGTACAAGGTTAAGAAAGGGTTAAAGTTCTGGGACCCGGCCGCGGACGGAGCGGGGTTGGGCAGGGGGGTGATCAACCCCGTCTCGGAGCTACAGGGACACCAACAGGAGATGCCAAGACCTCGCCCCTGGGGGCCAGGGAGGATGGTGAGTGGAGAAGGGGGAGATGTGACGAGGCTCAGTCGACAAAAACGTACATGTTACACAACAGGACAGGAACTGCAGAGCCCCCCGAGAGAGAGTCCACACGGGCCGCCGAGTCCATTCAGTATTCAGGCCGGTTCAGGAACCAGCCCAGGACGGGCCCTGGGCCCCGCCATCTCTCTTCCCCCTCCCTCCCGGCCTGCCTCCTTCGCTGTTGACTGGGACAACGGCGGCAGGCCGGCAGCGCACCGCCGAGCGGGTATTTACATCCTCGGCCTTTGGAATAAATCTGAATAAATTTAAGGTGGTCCCTTTGTGTCCCGAGCAAGGGCCTTTCCCTCACCAATCATCCCCCCTCCCCCCATTCCTCATTCACTCGGATTCTCAGCATCAGCTTTCCCAAAATCATGCACCCTCACCCATCATCAATGACCCCCCCAAACAGAGATTCCTCTCTCCCCATCTGTCTCTCCATCTGTCTGTTTCTCTCTCCCTCCACCATCCCGGTCCGCTTTGCACCCAGGCACCTGCAGAGTTGTGGATGTTCCCGCCCGAAACTCGATGAAACTTTGCTGATCAGAGTAAAGTTTTCAAGTTCAGTTCAGTGCCACTCAACCATCACCACGTACACCCCCACAACGAAACAACCTTCCTCCGGGCCAAAGTGCACAACACTGCATATACAACTACCACAAGAGACCAGCATCCATCATCCGGGACCCCCACCACCCAGGTCGTGCTCTCTTCTCACTGCTCCCATCAGGAAGGAGGTACAGGAGCCTCAGGACCCACACCACCAGGTTCAGGCACAGTTATTACCCCTCAACCATCAGGAAGGAGGTACAGGAGTCTCAGGACCCACACCACCAGGTTCAGGAACAGTTATTACCCCCTCAACCATCAGGAAGGAGGTACAGGAGCCTCAGGACCCACACCACCAGGTTCAGGAACAGTTATTACCCCTTCAACCATCAGGAAGGAGGTACAGGAGCCTCAGGTCCCACACCACCAGGTTCAGGAACTGTTATCACCCCTCAACCATCAGGAAAGAGGTACAGGAGCCTCAGGACCCACACCACCAGGTTCAGGAACAGTTATTACCCCTCAACCATCAGGAAGGAGGTACAGGAGCCTCAGGACCTACACTACCAGGTTCAGGGACAGTTATTACCCTCAACCATCAGGCTCCTGAGCCAGAGGGGATAACTTTGCTCACCTCAACACTCAGCTGAATCCACAACCTACAGACTCACTCTCACGGCCTCCACAACTAATGTCCTCAATATTACTTATTTATTGTTATTATTACTGTTGTGGTTTGGCATAACGTACTAGCGACCCGGGTCCAATCCCCACTGCTGCCTGTAAACAGTCTGTAACGTTCTCCTCGTGACCGCATGGGTTTCCTCAGGGTGCTCCGGTTTCCTCCCACAGTCCAAAGGCGTACTGGTTAGGGTTAGTAAGTTGTGGGCGTGGTACTCTCTTGTTCCCACCTTCACCCTTTCCCTCCTTCCCTCTCCCTCCATCCTTCTCCCTCTACCTCCCTCTTCCCTCTTTCCCACCCTCTCACCCCCTCTCCCTCCCTCTCCCTCCATCCTTCTCTCTCCCTCTACCTCCCTCTCCCTCTATTCTTCTCTCTCTCCATCTCTCACTCTTTCCCTCTCTCCTGCTCACCCCTTTCTTGCCCTCCCCCTCTTTCTCCCCCTCTATCTCTCCCTCTCCTCCTCTTCCACTTGTATCATCACCCCTCTCTCTCCCTCCATCCTTCAATCTCCCTTCTCCTGTCCATCTCTCACCCTCTCCCTCCCTCTTACCCCCCCCCACCTCTCCCTCCATCCTCTTTCTCTCTCTCTCTCTCATTTAAGAGTCGCGATGTAATGATGCAGCTCTATAAAACTCTGGTTAGGCCACACTTGGAGTACTGTGTCCAGTTCTGGTCGCCTCACTATAGGAAGGATGTGGAAGCATTGGAAAGGGTACAGAGGAGATTTACCAGGATGCTGCCTGGTTTAGAGAGTATGGATTATGATCAGAGATTAAGAGAGCTAGGGCTTTACTCTTTGGAGAGGAGGAGGATGAGAGGAGACATGATAGAGGTATACAATATAATAAGAGGAATAGATAGAGTGGACAGCCAGCGCCTCTTCCCCAGAGCACCACTGCTCAATACAAGAGGACATGGCTTTAAGGTAAGGGGTGGGAAGTTCAAGGGGGATATTAGAGGAAGGTTTTTTACTCAGAGAGTGGTTGGTGCGTGGAATGCACTGCCTGAGTCAGTGGTGGAGGCAGATACACTAGTGAAGTTTAAGAGACTACTAGACAGGTATATGGAGGAATTTAAGGTGGGGGCTTATATGGGAAGCAGGGCTTGAGGGTCGGCACAACATTGTGGGCCGAAGGGCCTGTACTGTGCTGTACTATTCTATGTTCTATTCTTTCCTTCCCTCTCTTGCTCTCGCCTCGCTCTCTCGCTCTTTCCCCTCCACTTCCTCCCACTCTTTCTTTCCATCTTTCTCTCTCCCCTCTCTTCCATCTCTTTCCCTCTATCGCCCTGTCCCCACTCCATCTCTCCATCCGCTCCCCTCCGCCTCTCTCTCTCTCTCTCTCTCTCTGTTTCTCTCTCCTAGCATCCCTGCCCACTTTGTACCCGCGCACCTGCCGGCTGAGGTTGGGGGTTCCCCGCCCGCAACTCGGTGAAAACTTTTCCGATCAGGGCGAAGTCCAGCTTGGGTTTATTGCCGTTCAAACCGTGAACCACAGCAGCGGAACAAGGATTTTCTCCCGGGTCAGAGTTGCGCAGCGTAAACCCGCCCGCACCGCGCTGAAAGTAAAACCGCCTGGAGTGGATTAACTGAAGTCACGGGGGTGCATTCATGACACCGAGTTAAAAGCGTAAACAGTCCGGCGGCCCAAGACGTGGTGGGACCCGGGGGTCGAGGCAGTATTACAAACCGGGCAGAATCAGTCCCGCCACAGGACGTGATGGGACGCTGGGTCGAGGCAGTATTACAAACCGGACAGAGTCAGTCCCGCCACAGGACCTGGTGGGACCCGGGGTCGAGGCAGTTTTACAAACCGGGCAGAGTCAGTCCCGTCCCGGGACGTGATGGGACCCAAGGTCGAGGCCGGGAGCGCAGAGAATTACAAACCGGACAGAGTCAGTCCAGCCCCAGGGATTCCAGAGAGCTGTAGCTATGGTGACCAGCTCCGAAAAAAACCCGCCGCTGCAGAAACATTGCAAGACTTTCCACTCCCACCTGACTTTGACATAGAATATCAAACGCTACAGGAAAACAAAAAGAGCGGGTCATTGACGCCTCCTCCCACGGAGTGTAACTCCTCTGAGGAAACTCGAGGTTCTCTGCACAGGGGAGCCCACCGGGGACCTCCGCCAGCCGAGGACCCGCTCGCTTCTCGCGACCCTGTTCACCTGTTTTCTCCCGGCCGGGTGTATTGATATTTTACTGACCCCTGTACTTCCTCAGAAGTTTTCAGCAAAGTCATCCGAAACTTCAGGCCGGCTCCTCTAAGACGCTTGGCCGAGCGAAACCAGGTTGGTTGCGTCCTGCTCTGGGACGGA
Source organism: Mobula hypostoma (assembly GCF_963921235.1). Classification (NCBI taxonomy): domain Eukaryota; kingdom Metazoa; phylum Chordata; class Chondrichthyes; order Myliobatiformes; family Myliobatidae; genus Mobula; species Mobula hypostoma. The sequence continues at coordinate 66,881,234 of NC_086128.1, read as the reverse complement.
AACGGCCAATGCCCAAGAACGGGGATGTCTACAGGTGGACGAGGCCCCGCCCAACCCGGGCAAAGCCCTCCCCGCCATTGAGGAGAACATCTACATGGAGCGCTGCCGCAAGGAAACAGCATCCATCCTCAAGGACCCCCCACCATCGACACCATGATCTCTTCTTGCTATTACCGTCGAGCTGGAGGTACTGAGGCCTCAGGACATACACCTCCAGGTTCACGAACAGTTATTACCCCCTCAACCACCAGATGCCTCAGCTCCCATACCATCAGATTCAGGGACAGTTATTACCCCTCAACCATCAGGAAAGATGTACAGGAGCCTCAGGACCCACACCACCAAGTTCAGGAACAGTTATTACCCCTCAACCATCAGGAAAGATGTACAGGAGCCTCAGGACCCACACCACCAGGTTCAGGAACAGTTATTACCCCCTCAACCATCAGGAAGGAGGTACAGGAGCCCCAGGACCCACACCACCAGGTTCAGGGACAGTTATTACCCCTCAACCATCAGGAAGGAGGTGCAGGAGCCCCAGGACCCACACCACCAGGTTCAGGGACAGTTATTACCCCTCAACCATCAGGAAGGAGGTGCAGGAGCCCCAGGACCCACATCACCAGGTTCAGGGACAGTTATTACCCCTCAACCATCAGGAAGGAGGTGCAGGAGCCCCAGGACCCACATCACCAGGTTCAGGAACAGTTATTACCCCTCAACAATCAGGAAGGAGGTACAGGAGCCTCAGGACCCATACCACCAGGTTCAGGAACAGTTATTACCCCTCAACCATCAGGAAGGAGGTGCAGGAGCCCCAGGACCCACATCACCAGGTTCAGGGACAGTTATTACCCCTCAGCCATCAGTCTCCTGAGCCGGAGGGGATAACTTCACTCACCTCAACACTGAACTGAGTCCACAACCTACAGACTCACTTTCAAGGACTCTGTACCTCATGTTCTTGTCAGTATTATTTTTTGCTTGTGTAATGCCCAGTTTTAAGAACATGCTTCATCTCATTAATTTGCTGTTGGACATTTTATTTTCTTGCACATCTCCTCAAAGCACAAATCTATTTAAAATCTATATAAATTTTATATAATGTCATCTTTAGTTACATCATACAATTGAGTATTTCATTTTTATTGTTTAAGATTTAATTTCAGTCGATTAATCAGTTAACCTTGTCGGATTAGCCAACAGGATTTTTCTTGTTAACATTTTTTTTTAAATAGCACGGGAAAAGAAGGGGTAGGCATTTTTCTACAGGAAGCGCAGGATCGAATGGGTTTTCGAGAGATAATGGCACAAGAACGTGGCAAAACGTGCCAAACTTGGAAAGCACAGGTACAGATGTCGGGAAGTCCTCCTGCAGGTGGAGAATGTGCGGGTAACTTTCAGTTTGACAGCGAGCACACGGCATCGGGAGAAAGTTCCACCGACTTTTGCCGTAGATTTCTTTTTTTTTTAAACTTTCTCGCACTGATTTCTCAGCGCAAAAACCCGTTCAGTACCGCGAGTAAAAGTGAATGAAGCAAACGGGATTGATCACGCAACAGCGAGATCCAACAATTGCATACACACGATAGATTGATGGGCCCTTTTCTCTTATAAAGTATTATATAGCATTACTTTGTTTACTACCGTTTTAAAATATTTTATCAATACAATTTCAATCTGAGATTATACTGCCGTGAGCCAATTTTATTGCAGCCTTGGCACGCATTAAATTTGCATGGGCGTACCAGTGTTCAGCCGGTAATATTTTCGTGATGATATCATATCTGTTAAATCGGGACCATGGACAATTCTGATTTGATGGAGATAGACGTGAAAACACAGAGGAACTTCTGGAGAAATTGTCTGAAACCCCCATTCGCTGCTGTCGTTACTGCGTGGTCGGGAATCTTCCAGAGGGAAGGCCTCAAAATCCTTAGTTTTGCCTGCTGTTGGCGACCGAGAAGGAGGTCGAATCGTTCGGCAGAGATGGTGCTCAGTACTCGGTGTTGGAGGCCTGATCAGAGCTTGAAGTTTTCGGACGACTCAGAGTCGGACTGTGGTCGGGCATGGCAGGGAGAGTTTATCTTCCTTCTCCTGTCTGCGTGAGATGTGGGACATTTGAAAGACTTTGAACTCTTACTGTGCTCATGGACTTCCTCATCATTGTTGCACTGTTGTAACTATATGTTATAATTATGTGGTTTTGTCAGTTTTTTCAGTCTTGGTCTGTCCTGTGTTTTGTGATATCACACTGGAGGAAATATGGTATCATTTCTTAATGCATGCATTACTAAATGACAATAAAAGAGGACTGCGTGTCTTCATAATCTAATCTAATCTAATAGTCTTACTTTCCTTCAGAAGAAACATGTTTTATGAGTTTCATGTTTTATGTTTTGGTGGCTCCTCTGGGAACCATTTATTGACTGAAATGGCCCTTCCACCATCATCCCATGCATTGTAGAGTTCCGTCATGGTTAAGGTTAACTCATTGCAAGCCTACGGTGAGAGGGTCACAGTCTGTCTATTTTGCACAATCTTGTCTACTTTTGTGTACTGGTCTGATAGGAGGCAGAGACAGGGTGGATGGCCAGCCACCTTTTCCCAGGGCGGAAACGGCTAATACTGCAGGCATAATTTTAAGGTGATTGAAGGAAAGTATGTGGGGGGGGGGGAGAGATGTTTTTTTAAACATATAGAGAGTGGTGGGTGTATGGAACGCACTGCCGGGGATGGTGATAGAAGCGGATACTCTAGGGACATTTCAGAAACTCTCAGATAGGCTCATGGATGGTAGAAAAACGGGAGACCTACGTAAAAGGGAGGGGTTAGATTGACCTCAGAGTGTGTCGCTCTGGGTTCCCGGCATCTGCAGAATCTTTTGTGTTTATGTTAGAAAACATCCTGAGCTCTCCCCAATAACACAGTTTTAAGGTGCTTGGAAGTAGGTACAGAGGAGATGTCAGGGGTAAGTTTTTTACGCAGCGAGTGGAGAGTGCGTGGAGCGGGCTGCTGGTGACGGTGGTGGAGGAGGATACGATAGGGTCTTTTAAAGGACTTTTGGATAGGTACATGCAGCTGAGAAAAATAGAGGGCTATGGGTAAGCCTGGGTAGTTCTCAGTTAAGGACATGTTTGGCTCAGCTTTGTGGGCCGAAGGGCCTGTATTGTGCTATAGGTTTTCTATGTTTCTAATATACACACACACACACACACACATATATGAAAAATGCTGGAGGAACACAGGAGGTCAGGCAGCATCTGTGGAGGGAGATAAACTGTTGACATTTCAGGCCGAGACCCTTCATCAGGACTGGAAAAGAAAGGGGGAAGAAACCAGAGTAGGAAGGTGGGAGGGTAGGGGAGGAGTACAAGATGGCAGATGATAGGCGAGGGGCGAAGGTGGGTGGATGGGTGATGAAGTAAGAAGCTGGGAGGTGATTGGTGGAAAAGGAAAAGGGGCTGAAGAAGGAGGAATCTGACAGGGAGAGGAGAGCTAACCATGGGAGAAAGGGAAGAACGAGGAGCACCGGAGGGAGATGTTGGCAGGTGAGGAGAATAGGGAGAGAGAAGAGGGGAAAAAGCAGACAGAGAGGAGAGAGTGACGATCTGACAGGTGACAGGTGAGACCAGGTGAGGGGGAAGGTGGGTGGAGGGGGCAGGAGCACAAGCTGACAGGTGACCTGGTCTCACCTGTCACCTCCCAGGTGAGAGGGAAGGTGGGTGAGTGGGGGAGGGGCAGGAGGTCAAGCTGACAGGTGGCAGGTTAGACCAGGTGAGAGGAAAGGTGGGTGGGTGGGTGGGTGGGGGAGGGGGAGGAGGAGAAGCTGACAGGTGAGACCAGGTGAGGGGGAAGGAGGGGGAGGAGGACAAGCTGACAAGTGACAGGTGAGACCAGGTGAGGGGGGGGGAGGGAGGGTGGGTGGGGGGGGGAAGGAGGACAAATTGACAGATGACAGGTGAGACCAGCTGAGGGGGAAGGTAGGTGGGTGGGTGGGGAGGGGCAGGAGGACAAGCTGACAGGTGATCACTTTGGGATTAAATTTGGATTAAATATGAGTCCGGGGGGGGGGCCTCAGCTGGGGTCATTGAGGGATTTGGCAGGGACAGAGGAGATTACAAAGACTGGCGGAGAATATTAAATCCTTACGCCTGGTATACAGATCCATTTATCTGTCACAGGTACATCGAAACGTCCAATGGTACGCGTTAATGTCCCAACGCGACCTGAGAATGTGCCGGGGGGGCGGGGGCACACGTTCCAGCGCCAACAATACACGTCCACCAGCAACAGTAACAACCAGAACAAGCCTCTTTCCACTACCCCCCCACCCCACCACCACCCAGTCCACACACTCCCGCACGGGCCTCGAACTCCAGGACTGGCCTCCAGAGAGGTCCCAAGTCTGCATGTGGGTTCGGTCCAATTTGGAGTACTGTGTGGTGTTTTTTGTCACCTACCTACAGGAAAGATGTCGATAAGACTGAAAGAGCACAATGAAACTCCACAAAAATGATCTGGCGATATACTGTTTATATATGATAATCAACAGTATTTACCATAGAACCATAGAACACTACAGCACAGAAACAGGCCTTTTGGCCCATCTTGGCTGTGCCGAACCATTTTCTGCCTCGTCCCACTGACCTGCACACGGACCATATCCCTCCATACACCTCCCATCCATGTATCTGTCCAAGTTTTTCTTAAATGTTAAAACTGAGCCCACATTTACCACTTCATCTGGCAGCTCATTCCACACTCCCACCACTCTCTGTGTGAAGAAGTTCCCTTTGAACTTTCCCCCCTTCACCCTTAACCCATGTCCTCTGTTTTTTCTCCCCTTGCCTCAGAGGAAAAAGCCTGCTTGCATTCACTCTATCTATACCCATCATAATTTTATATACCTCTATCAAATCTCCCCTCATTCTTCTACGCTCCAGGGAATAAAGTCCTAACCTATTCAACCTTTCTCTGTAACTGAGTTTCTCAAGTCCCGGCAACATCCTTGTAAACCTTCTCTGCACTCTTTCAACCTTATTTATATCCTTCCTGTAATTTGGTGACAAATTATATTTATATTTATTATAGATCCATAATTCCTTGACAGTAGTGTCAGACCAACACATCCTTGCCATAGAGGGAGTACAAAGAAGATTCACCAGATTGATTCCTGGGATGGCAGGACTTTCATATGATGAAAGACTGGATGAACTAGGCTTATACTCGTTGGAATTTAGAAGATTGAGGGGGGATCTGATTGAAACGTATAAAATCCTAAAGGGATTGGACAGGCTAGATGCAGGAAGATTGTTCCCAATGTTGGGGAAGTCCAGAACGAGGGGTCACAGTTTGAGGATAAAGGGGAAGCCTTTTAGGACTGAGATTAGGAAAAACTTCTTCACACAGAGAGTGGTGAACCTGTGGAATTCTCTGCCACAGGAAACAGTTGAGGCCAGTTCACTGGCCATATTTAAGAGGGAGTTAGATATGGCCCTTGTGGCTAAAGGGATCAGGGGGTATGGAGGGAAGGCTGGTACAGGGTTCTGAGTTGGATGATCAGCCATGATCATACTGAATGGCGGTCCAGGCTCGAAGGACCGAATGGCCTACTCCTGCACCTATTTTCTATGTTTCTATTTTCTATGTAATAGACATAGGAGCAGAATTAGGCCATTCAGCCCATCGAGCCTGTCCCATCATGGCCGATCCCGGATCCCACTCAACCCCATACACCTGCCTTCTCTCCATATCTTTCGATGCCCTGACCAATCAGGAAACGATCAACTTCCACCTTCTCTGGCTAAAACAATACTTCCTTCAAAAAAGGTTGCCCACTCAATTTTGAGGCTGTGCCCTCTAGTTCTGAATGCCCCCACCACAGAAAACATCCTCTCCACATCCTTTCAACATCTAGTCCTTTCAACATTCGGTAGGTTTCAATGGGATAGAAACATAGAAAACTTACAGCACAATACAGGCCCTTCGGTCCACAAAGCTGTGCCGAACATGTCCTTACCTTAGAAATTGCCTAGGCTTCACACATAGCCCTCTATTTTTCTGAGCTCCATGTACCTGTCCAGAAGTCTCTTAAAAGACCCTATCGTATCCACCTCCACCACCATCACCGGCAGCCCATTCCACACACTCACCACTCTCTGCGTAAGAAACTTACCCCTGACATCTCCTCTATACCTACTCCCCAGCACCTTAAAATCGTGTCCTCTCGTGCCAGCCATTTCAGCCCTGGGAAAAAGCCTCTGACTATCCACACGATCAATGCCTCTCATCATCTTATACACCTCTATCAGGTCACCTCTCATCCTCCGTCGCTCCAAGGAGAAAAGGCCGAGTTCACTCAACCTGTTCTCATAAGGCACGCTCCCCAATCCAGGCAACATCCTTGTAAATCTCTTCTGCACCCTTTCTATGGTTTCCACATCCTTCCTGTTGTGAGGCGACCAGAACTGAGCACAGTACTCCAAGTGGGGTCTGACCAGGGTCCTATATAGCTGCAACATTGACTCTCAGCTCTTAAACTCAATCCTACGATTGATGAAGGCCAATACACCGTATGCTTTCTTAACCACAGAGTCAACATGTGTAGCAGCTTTGAGTGTCCTATGGACTCGGACCCCAAGATCCCTCTGATCCTCAAGAGTTTTATCATTAATACTATATTCTGCCATCATATTTGACCTACCAAAATGAACCACCTCACACTTATCTGGGTTGAACTCCATCTGCCACTTCTCAGCCCAGTTTTGCATCCAATCAATGTCCCGCTGTAACCTCTGACAGCCCCCCACACTATCCACAACACCCCCAACCTTTGTGTCATCAGCAAATTTACTAACCCATCCCTCCACTTCCGCATCCAGGTCATTTATAAAAATCACGAAGAGTAGGGGTCCCAGAACAGATCCCTGAGGCACACGACTGGTCACTGACCTCGATGCAGAATATGACCCGTCTACAACCACTCTTTGCATTCTGTGGGCAAGCCAGTTCTGGATCCACAAAGCAATGTCCCCTTGGATCCCATGCCTCCTTACTTTCTCAATAAGCCTTGAATGGGGTACCTTATCAAATGCCTTGTTAAATTCCATATACACTACATCTACTGCTCTACCTTCATCAATGTGCTTAGTTACATCCTCAAAAAATTCAATCAGGCTTGTAAGGCACGACCTGCCTTTCACAACGCCATGCTAACTATTCCTAATCATATTATGCCTCTCCAAATGTTCATAAATCCTGCCTCTCAGGATCTTCTCCATCAACTTACCAACCACTGAAGTAAGACTCACTGATCTATAATTTCCTGGGCTATCTCTGCTCCCTTTCTTGAATAATGTAACAACATCCACAACCCTCCAATCCTCCAGAACCTCTCCCGTCCCCATTGATGATGCAAAGATCATCGCCAGAGGCTCAGCAATCTCCTCCCTTGCCTTCCACAGTAGCCTGGGGTACATCTCGTCCGATCCCGGTGACTTATCCAACTTGATGCTTTCCAAAAGCTCCAGCACATCCTCTTCCTTAATATCTACACGCTCAAGCTTTTCAGTCCACTGCAAGTCATCCCTACAATCGCCAAGGTCCTTTTCCTTAGTGAAGACTGAAGCAAAGTACTCTATAAGTACATCTGCTATCTCCTCCGGTTCCATACACACTTTTCTACTGTCACACTTGATTGGTCCAATTCTCTCACATCTTATCCTCTTGCTCTTCATATACTTGTAGAATGCCTTGGGATTTTCTTTAATCCTGTCCACCAAGGCCTTCTCGTGGCCCCTTCTAGCTCTCCTAATTTCTTTCTTAAGCTCCTTCCTGCTAGCCTTATAATCTTCTAGATCTCTATCATTACCTAGTTTTTTGAACCTTTCATAAGCTCTTCTTTTCTTCTTGGCTATATTTTCAACAGCTTTTGTACTCCACGGTTCCTGTACCCTACCATCCTTTCCCTGTCTCATTGGGGCATACCTATGCAGAACTCCACGCAAATATCCCCTGAACATTTGCCACATTTCTTTCATACAATTCCCTGAGAACATCTGTTCCCAATTTATACTTCCAAGTTCCTGCCTGATAGACTCATATTTCCCCTTACTCCAATTCAATGCTTTCCTAACTTGTCTGGTCCTATCCCCCTCCAATGCTACAGTAAAGGAGATAGAATTGTGATCAATATCTCCAAAATGCTCTCCCACTGAGAGACCTGACACCTGACCGGGTTCATTTCCCAATACCAGATCAAGTACAGCCTCTCCTCTTGTAGGCTTATCGTGTCAAAAAACTTTCCTGAACACACCTAACAAACTCTACCCCATCTAAACCCCTCACTCTGGGGACATGCCAATTGATATTTGGGAAACTAAAATCTCCCACCACAACCATATAACCATTACAGCACGGAAACAGGCCATCTCGACCCTTCTAGTCCATGCTGAGTGCTTACTCTCACCTAGTCCCGTCGACCTACACTCAGCCCATAACCCTCCATTCCTTTCCTGTCCATATAGCTCTCCAATTTAACTTTAAATGACATCGACCCTGCCTCAACCACTTCTGCTGGAAGCTCGTTCCACACAGCTACCAATCTCTGAGTAAAGAAGTTGCCCCTCATGTGACCCCTAAACTTTTGCCCTTTAACTCTCAACTCATGTCGTCTTGTTTGAATCTCCCCCACTCTCAATGGAAAAGCCTATCCACGTCAACTCTATCTATCCCCCTCATAATTTTAAATACCTCTATCAAGTCCCCCCTCAACCTTCTACGTTCCAAAGAGTAAAGACCCAACGTGTTCAACCTTTCTCTGTAACTTAGGTGATGAAAGCCAGGTAACATTCTAATAAATCTTCTCTGTACTCTCTCTATTTTGTTGACATCTTTCCTATAATTCAGTGACCAGAACTGTACACAATACTCCAAATTTGGCCTCGCCAATGCCTTGTACAATTTCAACATTACATCCCAACTCCTATACTCAATGCTCTGATTTATAAAGGCCAGCATACCAAAAGCTTTCTTCACCACCCTATCCACATGAGATTCCACCTTCAGGGAACTATGCACCATTCTTCCTAGATCCCTCTGTTCTACTGCATTCTTCAATGCCCTGCCATTAACCATGTATGTCCTATTTTGATTAGTCCTACCAAAATGGAGCACCTCACATTTATCAGCAATAAACTCCATCTGCCAACTTTCCACACCCTCTCCTAACTGGCCTAAATCTCTCTGCAAGCTTTGAAAACCTACTTCATTATCCACAACTCCACCTATCTTAGTATCTGCATACTAAGATACTACAGATAGGTATGCACCTATCTGCATACTTACTCATCCAATTTACCACCCCAACATCCAGATCATTAATGTATATAACAAACAACATTGGACCCAGTACAGATCCCTGATTATTATTACACCTTTGCAGGATCTGTCTCCCTATCAGCTCCTCGATGTCCCTGTTACTATTGGGTGGTCTATAAAAAACACCCAGTAGAGTTATTGACCGCTTCCTAACTTCCACCCACAGAGACTCTGTAGACAACCCCTCCATGACTTCCTCCTTTTCTGCAGCTGTGACACTATCTCTGATCAACAGTGCCATGCCCCCACCTCTTTTGCCTCCTTCCCTGTCCTTTCTGAAACATCTAAAGCCTGGCACTCGAAGTAACCATTCCTGCCCCTAAGCCATCCAAGCCTCTGTAATGGCCACAACATCATAGCTCCAAGATCCCCACATATTTTTCTAAATTCCAGTGAGTACAGGCACAAAGCTCCTCATATGTTAACCCTTTCATTCCCGGAATCATCCTCATGAACCTCCTCCGGACTCTCTCCAATAACAACACATCCTTTCTGAGATATGGGGCCCAAAACCATTGACAATCCTCCAAGTGGGGCCTGACTAGTGTCTTATAAAGGCTCAGCATCCTTTCCTTGCTTGTATACTCTATTCCCCCCTTGAAATAAATGCCAACATTTCATTTGCCTTCTTTACCACAGACCCATCCTCTAACCGTCCGGGGCCAAATTTACAAGGAAATTGAGGACGTGAAGTATAGTGAGAGGTTGAATAGGTTAGGACTGGGGCGTAGGAGAGTGAGGGGTGATTTGACGGAGGTGTACAAGATTATGAGGGGCATAGATAGGGTAAATGCAAGCAGGCCTTTTCCACCGAGGTTGGGTGAGACTAGGACTGAAGGTCATGGGTTAAGGGTAAAGCAGTCCCAAAGAGCCTTCCAGGTGAGGCAACACTTCACCTGAGAACCTGCTGGGGTTGTCTATCGCGTCCGGTGCTCCCAATGTGGCCTCCTCTACATTGGTGAGACCCGTCGTAAATTGGGGAACTGCTACGTCAAGCACTTCAACTCCACCTTGAGTTGTAGGGAAAGGTAGAATGGGTTAGGTATTTACACCCTGGAGCGTGCACGAGTAAGGGGGAGATTTGATAGAGGCACACAGAACTGGGGGCAGCAAGGTGGAGACACGTCTCTACCAAAGGAGGTGTGAAGGGCTCCTTCCCTCTGCTAGCCTGCAGGTCAACCTCGGGCAAGGTGTAGCACCTGCTTAGCCCCCCCCCCCACCCCGATCAGGGTCAGGTGAAGCCATGGGAGCAGGTGGTGGACAGTCATACGAGCAGCCGGTGCAGATGACAAGTCCTGGTGACGCGACCACTGACGCCAGGCAGACATTCTCTGAAGAGTATTGATAATGGCTAAGGGGGGCGGGGGTCGCCCGTCTTGTAAAGTCACTGCCCAGAAGAACACGATGGCAAACTACTTCTGTGGATAAACCACTGCGCAGAAGAACCACTTGTGTTGAAAACTTTGCCAAGAACAATCACGGTCACGGAAAGACCACGATGGGCCCACGTCATATGACGAACGTTACAACGTTATGAGGGGCATTGACAGGGAGGCTCTTTCCCACTGAGGTTGGGTGGGACTCACAGGTTAAAGGCAGCATGGGGGTAGGGGGGGGCGCTTCTTCACTCAGAGAGAGTGAGAGGGTGGAGTGAGCTGTCAATGGAAGTGGTGGATGCGGGTTCCATTTTAACATTTAGGAGAAGCTTGGATCAGTAAATGGGGTATGGAGGACTGTGGTCTGGATGAAGGTAGGCAAAATAACAGTCCAGCATGGACTAGATGGGCCAAAGGGCCTGTTTCTGTTCTGTTGTGCTCTATATTCCACCCCCCCCCACACACACACACACACACACACACACACACACACACACACACACACACACACACACAGAGTTCTTACAACAAAAACATGACCCAATATTATATTCACTGGAGTTCTTTTTTGGTAATTCACACAGCTACAATATTAAAACTCTTTGAAACTATTGACAAAACCATCTATATGTAAGGTTCTCAGTAATATTAACGTAATATTATTAGGAAAGATGTCAACAAAATAGAGAGAGCAGAGAAGATTTACTAGAATGTTGCCTGGGTTTCATCTCCTAAGTTACAGAGAAAGATTGAACAAGTTGGGTCTTTATTCTTTGGAGCGTAGAAGGTTGAGGGGGGACTTGATAGAGGTGTTTAAAATTATGAGGGGGATTGATAGAGTTGACGTGGATAGGCTTTTTCCATTGAGAGTGGGGGAGATTGAAACAAGAGGACATGAGTTGAGAGTTAAAGGGCAAAAGTTCAGGGATAACATGAAGGGGAACTCCTTTACTCAGAGAGTGGTAGCTGTGTGGAACGAGCTTCCAGCAGAAGTGGTTAAGGCAGGTTCGATGTTGTCATTTAAAGTTAAGTTGGACGGCTATATGGACAGGAAAGGAATGGAGGGTTATGGGCTGAGTGCAGGTCAGTGGGACTAGTGAGAGTAAGAATTCTGCACGGACTAGAAGGGCCGAGATGGCCTGTTTCCGTGCTGCAATTGTTATACGGTTATATAATACTAACTGCTAATAATGAAACGGCTTCTCTGTAGTGTTAAAATGAAATGGCTTCTTCATTCTCTGTAGCAGCATGTTTGGGTTACAATTAGTGATAACGGGTCTTGCATTCATTTGCTGACCAATGGAAGAGATGTTATTCTTTCTGTCTGTGTGAAAGCTGTTAGTTTGCGCCGGCTTGGGGAGTTTTCAGCGAGGAAGGACGTGCTGGACGCGCTCTGGTAGACCAACGTGGTTGGTCCCAGTCAGAGGGTCGAGGAATTCGGAGGAGATCGAATGGTGGAGAGAAGACTCCGTTAATTGGGCTCCAACGGTTCTGCATGAATTGGTTGAAGTTTTGGCACCTTTTTCTTTCCTTTTTTGTATTTGTACCTCTATTAACCACATAGTCATATTAAGATTTATGATGAGTAATCAGTTAATCGTAGCTTGTGTGCTGTCTGATATTTTACGTGTGAGTTTGTACACAGCACCTACACAAACGTGAGACCTGGTTTGGCGGGCGGACGGGGTTTCCCCGAGACAAACGTGAGTCAATAGCCCTCAGCGTTACATATAGAAATCATTCTTTGGGTAACAGCTGTACTAATGGTGACAGATCTGAGGAAGGGGGGAGGTGGAGAAGGGGGGAAGGGGGAGGGGGGGGAGGGGTGGAGGCCCGACAGCACATTTTATATGTTAAAGAAGAAAGGTAACAGGACAATTTCTATAGTTGCACTGCCCTTATTGTGCTTCATTTGAGTTGCATGTAATTTTTCAAATTGTTGGGTCTTGCCACCAACGCACCTGAAATGAGCGTTAAGTACTGTGGTCTCTGAATCATTCAATGCAATGGAGGGTTGATTCCCATCAAACACCCACGTCAGGATGCTGTTCATCGACTGTAGCTCAGCATTTAACACCGTCATTCCCACAATCCTGATTGAGAAGTTGCAGAACCTGGGCCTCTGTACCTCCCTCTGCAATTGGATCCTCAACTTCCCAACTGGAAGACCACAATCTGTGCGGATTGGTGATAACATCTCCTCCTCGCTGATGATCAACACTGGCGCACCTCGGGGGTGTGTGCTTAGCCCACTGCTCTACTCTCTGTATACCCATGACTGTGTGGCTAAGCACAGCTCAAATACCATCTATAAATTTGCTGACGATACAACCATTGTTGGTGGAATCTCAGGTGGTGACGAGAGGGCGTACAGGAGTGAGATATGCCAACTAGTGGAATGGTGCCACAGCAACAACCTGGCACTCAACGTCAGTAAGATGAAAGAGCTGATTGTGGACTTCAGGAAGGGTAAGACGAAGGAACACATACCAATCCTCATAGAGGGATCAGAAGTGGAGAGAGTGAGCAGCTTCAAGTTCCTGGGTGTCAAGATCTCTGAGGACCTAACCTGGTCCCAACATATCGATGCAGTTATAAAGAAGGCAAGGCAGCGACTATAATTCATTAAGAGTTTGAAGAGATTTGGTATGTCAACAAATACATTCAAAACTGCTATAGATGTACCATGGTGAGCATTCTGACGGGCTGGATCACTGTCTGGTATGGAGGTTGAAACTACTGCACAGGACTGAAAGAAGCTTCAGAGGGTCATAAATTTAGTCGGCTCCATCTTGGGTACTAGCCTACAAAGTACCCAGGACATCTTCAAGGAGCAGTGCCTCAGAAGGGCAGCATTCATTATTAAGGGCCTCCAGCACCCAGGGCATGCCCTTTTCTCACTGTTACCATCCGGGAGGAGGTACAGGAGCCTGAAGGCACACACTCAGCGATTCAGGAACAGTTTCTTCCTTTCTGCTATCCGATTCCTAAGTGGACATTGAACCCTTGAACACTACCTCAGTTTTTTAATATATATTATTTCTGTTTGTGTATGATTTTTAATCTATTCAATATACACATACTGCAATTGATTTACTTATTATTATTATTTTTATTTTTTTCTTCTATATTATGTATTGCATTGAACTGCTGCTAAGTTAACAAATTTCATGCTAGTGGTAATAAATCTAATTCTGATTGCATTCATGCTTATGCAAGCATTTCAGTTAATTGGACATCTCCTGGGTGTTATAATTTACTCTAAGTGCTGTGGTCTCCAAGTCCTATTCATGCAATGGAGTGTTGACCGCATTCATGCATAGGCAGGCGTGTATCAGTGAAGCGGCTGTTTCCTGGTCTGCAAGTTACTGTTCGGAGCTGCACTTCAAATTCCATCTCCAATCCACATTCAGATCTGTTGGTTGGTTGCTGTTGAGGTTAATATTTGCTCTACGCCCCCACCTCCAGAATATGCCCCAACACCAATCAGACATACAATCAGGTTTAATATCACTGATATATGTCATGAAATGCATTGTTTTCTGGCATAATAATATAATAAATTATAATTATAATTTATAATGATAAATTACACTAAGAAATACAAACAGCACTGTGCAAAAGTCTATATATAGTATACTATATATACTGTGCATATATATATATATATTAGTTTACTATATATAAACATATATTTTTATATATAGTGCCTAAGAGTTTTGCACAATACTGTAGTAATTCTATATATTGCACTGTACTGTTGCCTCAAAAATAAATAAATTTCATGACATACGTGAGTGATGATAAACCTGATTCTGATTTGGGTCTCTATTGTGGACTGAGAGTGGGAAGGGGGACAGGGAGAGGGGAATCATGGTTGGTAAAAGGGAGAAGGGAGAGAGGGGAGGGAGTGGGAAGCACCAGAGAGACATTCTGTAATGATCAATAATCTAATTGTTCGGAATCAAGTGACCTTGCCTGGTGTTAGGGCAGAGTGTGTCTACCCCAAAGGCCTGACACTCCTTCTCTGCCACCTGTCCCCACACCCCTCCCGTGGTGCCCCACCCTCGCAACTCCCAACATCCTTTGCTCCCGCCAGATTTGCAAACTCGCTCTCCGCTCCACATTGACCAATACAGTACTGTGTGCAGAAATCCAAGGCACCCGAGCTCGTTGTCCATTCAGAAATCTGATAGCAGAGGGGAAGAAGCTGTTCCTGAATCGCTGAGTGTGTGTCTTCAGGCTCCTGTACCTCCTCCCTGATGGCGGAGGGGAAGAAGCTGTTCCTGAATCGTTGAGTGTGTGTCTTCAGGCTCCTGTACCTCCTCCCTGATGGCAGAGGGGAAGAAGCTGTTCCTGAATCATTGAGTGTGTGTCTTCAGGCTCCTGTACCTCCTCCCTGGTGGTAGCAATGAAAACAGGGTGTGTTCAAGGTGGCGGGTGTCTCAATGACAGATGTTGCCTTTTTGAGGAGGCACCCAAATCATGTCTTTAACCACGAGACATAGGAGCAGAATTAGGCCATTCAGCCCATCGAGTCTGCTCTGCCATTCCATCATGGCTGATTTATTATCCCTCTCAACCCCATTCTCCTGCCTTCTCCCGGTAATAGAAACATAGAAACATAGAAACATAGAAAATAGGTGCAGGAGTAGGCCATTCGGCCCTTCGAGCCTGCACCGCCATTTATTATGATCATGGCTGATCATCCAACTCAGAACCCAGCCTTCCCTCCATACCCCCTGACCCCTGTAGCCACAAGGGCCATATCTAACTTCCTTTTAAACATAGCTAATGAACTGGCCTCAACAGTTTGCTGTGGCAGAGAATTCCACAGATTCACCACTCTCTGTGTGAAGAAGTTTTTCCTAACCTCGGTCCTAAAAGGCTTCCCCTCTATCCTCAAACTGTGACCCCTCGTTCTAGACCTCCCCAACATCGGGAACAATCTTCCCGCATCTAGCCTGTCCAATCCCTTTAGGATCTTATACGTTTCAATCAGATCCCCCCTCAATCTTCTAAATTCCAACGAGTACAAGCCCAGTTCATCCAGTCTTTCTTCATATGAAAGACCTGCCATCCCAGGAATCAATCTGGTGAATCTTCTTTGTACTCCCTCTATGGCAAAGATGTCTTTCCTCAGATTAGGGGACCAAAACTGCACACAATACTCCAGGTGTGGTCTCACCAAGGCCTTGTACAACTGCAGTAGTACCTCCCTGCTCCTGTACTCGAATCCTCTCGCTATAAATGCCAGCATACCGTTCGCCTTTTTCACCGCCTGCTGTACCTGCATGCCCACTTTCAATGACTGGTGTATAATGACACCCAGGTCTCGTTGCACCTCCCCTTTTCCTAATCGGCCACCATTCAGATAATAATCTGTTTTCCTATTTTTGCCACCAAAGTGGATAACTTCACATTTATCCACATTAAATTGCATCTGCCATGAGTTTGCCCACTCACCCAACCTATCCAAGTCACCCTGCATCCTCTTAGCATCCTCCTCACTGCTAACACTGCCACCCAGCTTCGTGTCATCTGCAAACTTGGAGATGCTGCATTTAATTCCCTCATCCAAGTCATTAATATATATTGTAAACAACTGGGGTCCCAGCACTGAGCCTTGCGGTACCCCACTAGTCACCGCCTGCCATTCTGAAAAGGTCCCGTTTATTCCCACTCTTTGCTTCCTGTCTGCTAACCAATTCTCCACCCACACCAATACCTTACCCCCAATACCGTGTGCTTTAAGTTTGCACACTAATCTCCTATGTGGGACCTTGTCAAAAGCCTTTTGAAAATCCAAATATACCACATCCACTGGTTCTCCCCTATCCACTCTACTAGTTACATCCTCAAAAAATTCTATGAGATTCGTCAGACATGATTTTCCTTTCACAAATCCATGCTGACTTTGTCCGATCATTTCACCGCTTTCCAAATGTGCTGTTATCACATCCTTGATAACTGACTCCAGCAGTTTCCCCACCACCGACGTTAGGCTAACCGGTCTATAATTCCCTGGTTTCTCTCTCCCTCCTTTTTTAAAATCTTTGACATACTGACTAATCAAGAACCTATCAACCTCTGCCTTAAATATACCCAATGGCTTGTCCTCAACAACCATCTGTGGCAACAAATTCCACAGATTTACCACCCGCTGGTTTAAGAAATTCCTCATCTCTGTTCTAATTGGACGTCCATCCATTCTGAAGCTGTGCCCTCTGGTCCTAGACTCCCCGACCATAGGAAACATCCTCTCCACACCCACTCTATCTGTGTCCTCTAGTCCGAGACTCCCCCACCATAGGAAACATCCTCTCCACATCCACTCTATCTGTGTCCTCTGGTCCTAGACTCCCCCAGTACAGGAAACATCCTCTCCACACGCACCCTATCTGTGTCCTCTGGTCCTAGACTCCCCCACTATAGGAAACATCCTATCCACATCCACTCTATCTGTGTCCTCTGGTCCTAGACTCCCCCACTACAGGAAACATCCTCTCCACACGCACTCTATCTGTGTCCTCTGGTCCTAGATTCCCCCACCATAGGAAACATCCTCTCCACATCCACTCTATCAGTGCCCTCCAGCTGTGTGGTGAAAAAGGCACAACACGGGTGAAAAAGTTTGGTGTGGGCCCCCCAAATTCTAAGGACTTTCTGCAGGGACACAATTGAGAGCATCCTGACTGGCTGCATCACTGCCTGGTACGGGAACTGTACCTCCCTCAATCGCAGGACCCTGCAGAGAGTGGTGCGGACAGCCCAGCGCATCTGTAGATGTGAACTTCCCACTATTCAGGACATTTACAGAGACAGGTGTGTAAAGAGGGCCCGAAGGATCATTGGGGACCCGAGTCACCCCAACCACAAACTGTTCCAGCTGCTACCATCCGGGAAACGGTACCGCAGCATAAAAGCCAGGACCAACAGGCTCCGGGACAGCTTCTTCCACCAGGCCATCAGACTGATTAACTCAAGCTGATACAACTGTATTTCTATATTATATTGACTATCCTGTTGTACATACTATTTATTATGAATTACTATAAATTGCACATTGAACATTCAGATGGAGAACGTAACGTAAAGATTTTTAGTCATTTATATGAAGATTGTAAGTAATAAAATCCTCTCCACATCCACTCTGTCTGTGCCCTCTGGTCCTAGACTCCCCCACTATAGGAAACATCCTCTCCACGTCCACTCTATCTGTGTCCTCTAGTCCTAGACTCCCTCAGTATAGGAAACATCCTCTCCACATCCACTCTATCTGTGCCCTCTGGTCCTAGACTCCCCCACTATAGGAAACATCCTCTCCACATCCACTCTATCTGTGCCCTCTGGTCCTAGACTCCCCCACTACAGGAAACATCCTCTCCACATCCACTCTATCTGTGTCCTCTGGTCCTAGACTCCCTCACTGGAGGAAACATCCTCTACACATCCACTCTGTCTGTGTCCTCTGGTCCTAGACTCCCCCACTATAGGGAACATCCTCTCCACATCCACTCTATCTGTGCCCTCTGGTCCTAGACTCCCCCCACTATAGGAAACATCCTCTCCACATCCACTCTATCTGTGCCCTCTGGTCCTAGACTCCCCCACAATAGGAAACATCCTCTCCACATCCACTCTATCTGCGCCCTCTGGTCCTAGACTCCCCCACTATAGGAAACATCCTCTCCACATCCACTCTATCTGCGCCCTCTGGTCCTAGACTCCCCCACTATAGGAAACATCCTCTCCACATCCACTCTATCTGCGCCCTCTGGTCCTAGACTCCCCCACTATAGGAAACATCCTCTCCACATCCACTCTATCTGCGCCCTCTGGTCCTAGACTCCCCCACTATAGGAAACATCCTCTCCACATCCACTCTATCTGCGCCCTCTGGTCCTAGACTCCCCCACTATAGGAAACATCCTCTCCACATCCACTCTATCTGTGTCCTCTGGTCCTAGACTCCCCCCCACTATAGGAAACATCCTCTCCACATCCACTCTATCTGTGTCCTCTTGTCCTAGACTCCCCCCCACTATAGGAAACATCCTCTCCACATCCACTCTATCTGTGTCCTCTGGTCCTAGACTCCCCCCCACTATAGGAAACATCCTCTCCACATCCACTCTATCTGCGCCCTCTGGTCCTAGACTCCCCCACTACAGGAAACACCATCTCCACACCTGGCATGACTGGTGGCCGCAGGGACAGGTGCACATCTGCACAGGTGTGTGCCCGGCACGTTCACATCTGGAGCGGTGTTTCGCCAGGCAGCGGCCGTGCTGAGGAGCGCCCAGGATGTCTGGGTGGTTAGACATTGCTTTGTTCGCACCCCACCTCCCGCCCCCTGCAGAAGTACATCCCCAAAGACTCTGGCAAGTTTCTACAGCTGTACCGTGGAGAGCGTTCTGACTGGTTGCATCACTGTCTGACGCAGTGGGGAGGGGGGGGTGTGGTGGAAGAGAGTTGGGGGCAGGGGGAGGGGGGGTCATGAGACATGATCAGGAAAAAGCTGCAGAAACTTGTAAACTCAGCCAGTTCCATCAAGGACACCAGCCTTCCCAGTTTGCAGGTCACCAAAATATGGCATCCATCATTACCCCACCACCCAGGACATGCCCTCTTCTCATTGCTACCATCAGGGAGGAGGTACAGGAACCTGAAGACACACACTCAACGATTCAGGAACAGCTTCTTCCCCTCTGCCATCAGGGAGGAGGTACAGGAGCCTGAAGACACACACTCAACGATTCAGGAACAGCTTCTTCCCCTCCGCCATCAGGGAGGAGGTACAGGAGCCTGAAGACACACACCCAGCGATTCAGGAACAGCTTCTTCCCCTCCGCCATCCGATTTCCGAACCCATGAACACTACCTCACTATTTTGTCCTGTCTGTTTTTTGCAATATTTGTTTAATTTAATTAAAACTCTATACGTAGATATTTCTCGCATCGGTTATGCTTTTTAAAAACTATGCATTGCAGGGCACTGCTGCCGCCAAACTACAAGATTTCATGATCCCTGCCGGTGACGGCAAACCCGATTCCAAAGCCGGGAACACATCTGGAGGCTGGCTTCAGAACTCAGAACTAACCTTGCACACGCATAGCCGTCCGAACTTCGCTCTTTCCCAGTCACGGACTCCGCAAACTTCCCGCACCCCGGCTGCCGCGAGCTCTGATCCTCGGGTCTGCACCGGAGGGTTGTTGGGGGGGTGGGTGCTGGGGGAGAGAGGGGGTCCGGGCCCCGCTTGTGAAACCGGTGGCACTTCCCCACTCAGTCCAAAAGGACCTGAAGTTTTCAGGCCGCAGGCCGGCGTTACCATGGTGATACTCCAGGCATTGCGGACGTGAGGCACAGCACACAAACACACAAGCATACACACACACACACACACACACACACACAGTCAACCAAACAGGAGGGTGTGCGTGTGTGTCTATGTGTGTGCGTGTGTCTGTGTGTGTGCATGTGTGTGTACACAGGGATTCACCTGCCTGAGTGCCCTTCAGTTGGACTCTATCCCCTCTATCAGGGCAACGTGACACCGATCCTTCCACTGTTCTTCTGAAAGCGCTGGGAAGGAGCCCAGACCTGCCACGGGAGATTCAGATTCACTTCCTCATTCACGCCCAGTGGCCACGTCACTCCTGCACTGAACGAAGCAAGCGGCCCCCGAGCCCACGCTCGCGGTCTTCCGCTGCTGTAGCCCGTCCGCTTCGAGGTACGACGTGTTGCCCCTTCAGAGACGCTCCTCTGCACGCCCCCTGATTAATCTGAGTGACCGTCGCCTTCCCGTCAGCTTGAACCAGTCTGGCCCTCCCCCTCTCTCTCATCAACAAGCCGTCTTCGCCCAGACAACTGCCACTCGCTGGATCTTTTTTCTCCCCCCTTTCGGTTTCTCGCACCATCCTCTGTAAACTCTAGAGACTGCTTTGCGTGAAAATCCCAGGAGATCAGCGGTTCCTGAGATACTCAGACCACCCCATCTGGCACCAGAATCAGATGTAATATCACCAGCGTATGTCGTGGAATTTATTGTATTTGTAGCAGTCGTACAATGCAATACATGATAACACAGAAAAAAACTGAAATAAAAATAAATATATATATATTTATCAGGAACACTGCCTATGAAGAGCCCTTAACATTGTCAATGATTCCTCCCATCCATTCAACAATCTCTTAGACCACCCCCCACCCCGCCCCACCACCAGGCAGGAGGTACTGTAGCATTAGGACAAGAACTGTTAGGACGGGAAACAGCTTCAACCCACCCACCATGAGGTACTGAGCTCCCTGACATCACCCCAGTCTCATCACGTATGAAACGCCAGGAGCTTTCGACTGCTTACTTTTTAAACCTGTGTCGTAAAGGCAGATTATTATTTGTTAATTTATTTGTGTGAGTGAGTGAGAGAGAGAGAGGTAGAGAGAGAGAGAGAGAGAGATAGAGAGAGAGATAGAGAGAGATGGAGAGATAGAAATAGAGAGAGAGATAGAGAGAGATAGATAGAGAGATAGAGAGAGAGATAGAGATAGAGATAGAGAGAGAGAGATGGAGAGAGAAATAGAGAGAGATAGAGAGAGATAGAGGGATAGAGAGATAGAGAGATAGAGAGAGATAGAGGGATAGAGAGATAGAGAGATAGAGAGAGATAGAGGGATAGAGAGATAGAGAGATAGAAATAGAGAGAGATAGAGAGAGATAGAGGGATAGAGAGATAGAGAGATAGAAATAGAGAGAGAGAGAGATAGAGAGAGATAGAGGGATAGAGAGATAGAGAGATAGAGAGAGATAGAGGGATAGAGAGATAGAGAGATAGAAATAGAGAGAGATAGAGAGAGATAGAGGGATAGAGAGATAGAGAGATAGAAATAGAGATAGAGAGAGATAGAGAGAGATAGAGAGAGAGATAGAGAGAGAGATAGAGAGAGAGATAGAGAGAGAGATAGAGAGAGAGAGATGGAGAGAGAGATGGAGAGAGATGGAGAGAGAGAAGGAGAGATAGAATTAGAGAGAGATAGAGAGAGATAGAGAGAGAGATAGAGAGAGATAGAGAGAGAGAGAGAGAGATAGAGAGAGAGATGGAGAGATAGAAATAGAGATAGAGAGAGATAGATAGAGAGATAGAGAGAGATAGAGAGATAGAGAGATAGAGAGAGATAGAGATGGAGAGATAGAAATAGAGAGAGATAGAGAGAGATAGAGAGAGATAGAGAGAGATAGAGAGAGAGAGAAATGGAGAGATAGAAATAGAGAGAGATAGAGAGAGATAGAGAGATAGAGAGATAGAGAGAGATGGAGAGAGAGATAGAGAGAGATAGAGAGAGAGAGAGATAGAGAGATAGAGAGATAGAGAGATAGAGAGATAGAGAGATAGAGAGAGAGATAGAGAGATAGAGAGAGATAGAGAGAGAGAGAGAGAGAGAGAGAGAGAGAGATAGAGAGAGAGATGGAGAGATAGAAATAGAGAGAGATAGAGAGATAGAAATAGAGATAGAGAGAGAGGTAGATAGAGAGATAGAGAGAGATAGAGAGATAGAGAGAGATAGAGATGGAGAGATAGAAATAGAGAGAGATAGAGAGAGATAGAGAGAGATAGAGAGATAGAGAAAGATAGAGAGAGATAGAGAGAGAGAGAAATGGAGAGATAGAAATAGAGAGAGATAGAGAGAGAGAGAGATAGAGAGAGATGGAGAGAGAGATAGAGAGAGAGAGATAGAGAGAGAGAGATAGAGAGATAGAGAGAGAGATAGAGAGAGATAGAGAGAGATAGAGAGAGATAGAGAGAGAGATAGAGAGAGAGATAGAGAGATAGAAATAGAGAGAGATAGAGAGAGATAGAGAGAGATAGAGAGATAGAAATAGAGATAGAGAGAGAGATAGAGAGATAGAGAGATAGAGAGAGATGGAGAGATAGAAATAGAGAGAGAGAGAGATAGAGAGTGATAGAGAGAGAGAGATAGAGAGAGATAGAGAGAGACAGAGAGAGAGAGATAGAGATAGAGAGATAGAGATAAAGAGATAGAGATAGAAATAGAGAGATAGAGATAGAGAGATAGTGAGATAGAGAGAGATAGAGATAGAGAGAGATAGAGAGATAGAGAGAGATAGAGAGAGGTAGAGAAAAAGAGAGATAGAGAAAGAGAGAGACAGAGAGAGAGACAGACAGACAGACAGACAGACAGAGACAGAGACACACACAACACAACACAACTGTGTTGTGCACCGTGGTCCAGAGGAACGTTGTGGATTTGGTGGTATACTTCATGTGTTGTGTGTGAGTTATACGTACTGTGTTCTGCACCGTGGTCCGGAGGAACATTGCTCGTTTGACAGTATACTTTACGTGTTGTGTGTGTGAGTTATACGTACTGTGTTCTGCACCGTGGTCCGGAGGAACATTGTTTCGTCTGGCGGTAGCCGAGCGGTGAGTGAGACACCACTGCAGCTGCGGTATTTCGGAGTTCAATTCCGGCGTTGCTCTGACAGGAGTCTCTGTACGTCCTGTCCCCATGGAACGCGTGCGTTTTCCCTGGGTGTCCCAGGTACCTCCCCCAGCCCGAAGACGTACCGGGTAGGTTAACCAGTCATCGTAAACCAACTCAGGATGGATAGGGTTAGGGTTAATCTGGTTTGTCGCAGGGTAACATAATTGGTGGAAATGTACATAACGCACAACGGCCAACTTTGGGTTGGGGGATGGGTGGGCTCGCTTCAAGTGACTGGTCTGACGTGGTGACCTAACCACGTCGAGTACACAGACAGCACTTTGCGTTCAGTGTGGACAACTCTGCTTAGCCACATCACCATCCGGTACGGAGGGGCCGATGACACAGGATCAGAAAAGAAATTGCAGGGAGTTGGGAACCCTGCTGGCTGCGTCAAGGGCAACGCGCACGAAACGCTGGAGGAGCACAGCAGGCCAGGCAGCAGCTGTGGAAAAGAGCAAAGAGTCCACATTTCCGGGCGAGAACCTTTGGCAGGACTGGAGGGGCAAGAAAGAGGGGGAGAGACAGAAGTGGGTGTTAGGAGAAGGGAGAGAAGCGGGTGTGAGGGGGAGAGAGAGAAGGGGTTGTGAGGGGGGAGAGAGAAGGGGGTGCGAGGGGGGAGAGAGAAGGGGGTGCGAGGGGGGAGAGAGAAGGGGGTGCGAGGGGGGAGAGAGAAGGGGGTGCGAGGGGGGAGAGAGAAGGGGGTGCGAGGGGGGTGCGAGAGAAAGGGGGTGCGAGGGGGGAGAGAGAAGGGGGTGCGAGGGGGAGAGAGAGAAGCGGGTATGAGGGGGAGAGAGATAAGGGTTTGTGAGGGGGTGAAGAGAGAGAAGGGGGTGTCAGGGGGAGAGAGAGAAGGGGGTGTGAGGGGGAGAGAGAGAAGGGGGTGTGAGGGTGAAGAGAGAAAAGGGGGTGTGAGGGGGGGAAGAGAGAGAAGGAGGTGTCCGGGAGAAAAGAGAGAAGGGGGTGTGAGGGGGAAGAGAGAAAAGGGGTGTGAGGGGGAGAGAGAGAAGGGGGTGTAAGGGGGAGGGAGAGAAGTGGGTGTGAGGGGGAGAGAGAGAAGGGGGTGTGAGGGGGAAGGGAGAGAAGGGGGTGTGAGGGAGAAGGGAGAGAAGGGGTGTGAGGGGGAAGGGAGAGAAGGGGGTGTCAGGGGGAGAGAGAAGTGGGTGCTAGGGGGGAGAGAGAGAAGCGGGTATGAGGGGGAGAGAGATAAGGGTATGTGAGGGGGTGAAGAGAGAGAAGGGGGTGTCAGGGGAGAGAGAGAAGGGGGTGTGAAGGGGAGAGAGAGAAGGGGGTGTGAAGGGGAGAGAGAGAAGGGGGTATGAGGGGGAGAGAGAAGGGGGTGTGAGGGTGAAGAGAGAAAAGGGGGTGTGAGGGGGGGGGAAGAGAGAGAAGGGGGTGTCCGGGAGAAAAGAGAGAAGGGGGTGTGAGGGGGAAGAGAGAAGGGGGTGTGAGGGGGAGAGAGAGAAGGGGGTGTGAGGGGGAGAGAGAGAAGGGGGTGTGAGGGGGAGAGAGAGAAGGGGGTGTGAGGGGGAGAGAGAGAAGGGGGTGTGAGGGGGGAAGGGAGAGAAGGGGTGTGAGGGGGGAAGGGAGAGAAGGGGTGTGAGGGGGGAAGGGAGAGAAGGGGGTGTGAGGGGGAAGGGAGAGAAGGGGGTGTGAGGGGGAAGGGAGAGAAGGGGGTGTCAGGGGAGAGAGAAGTGGGTATGAGGTGGAAGAGAGAAGGGGGTGTCAGGGGTAGAGAGAGAAGGGGTTGTGCGGGGGAGAGAGACAAGGGGGTGTGAGGGGGAAGAGACAGAAGGATGTGTGAGGGGGAAGAGAGAGAAGGGGGTGTGAGGGGGAAGAGAGAGAAGGGGGTGTCAGGGGGGAGAGAGAAGGGGGTGTGAGGGGGGAAGGGAGAGAAGGGGTGTGAGGGGGGAAGGGAGAGAAGGGGGTGTGCGGGAGAAGGGAGAGAAGAGGTGTGAGGGGGAAGGGAGAGAAGGGGGTGTGAGGGGGAAGAGACAGAAGGATGTGTGAGGGGGAAGAGAGAGAAGGGGGTGTGAGGGGGAAGAGAGAGAAGGGGGTGTCAGGGGGGAGAGAGAGAGAAGGGGGGGTCAGGGGGGAGAAGAGAGAAGGGGGTGTAAGGGGGAGGGAGAGAAGTGGGTGTGAGGGGGACGAGAGAGAGGGGGTATGAGGGGGGAGAGAGAGAAGGGTGTGTGAGGGGGAGAGAGAAGGGGGTGTGAGGGGGGAGAGAGAAGGGGGTGTGAGGGGGAGAGAGAAGGGGGTGTGAGGGGGGAGAGAGAAGGGGTGTGAGGGGGAGACAGAGAAGGGGGTGTTGGGGGGAGAGAGAGAAGGGGGTGTGAGGGGAGAGAGAGAAGGGGGTGTGAGGGGGAGAGAGAGAAGGGGGTGTGAGGGGAAGAGAGAGAGAAGGGGGTGTGAGGGGGAGAGAGAGAAGGGGGTGTGAGTGAGAGAGAAAAGGGGGTGTGGGGGGGAAGAGAGAGAAGGGGGTGTCCGGGAGAAAAGAGAGAAGGGGGTGTGAGGGGAAAGAGAGAAGGGGGTGTGAGGGGGAGAGAGAGAAGGGGGTGTGAGGGGGAGAGAGAGAAGGGGGTGTGAGGGGGGAAGGGAGAGAAGGGGGTGTGAGGGGGGAAGGGAGAGAAGGGGGTGTGCGGGAGAAGGGAGAGAAGAGGTGTGAGGGGGAAGGGAGAGAAGGGGGTGTGAGGGGGAAGGGAGAGAAGGGGGTGTCAGGGGGAGAGAGAAGTGGGTATGAGGTGGAAGAGAGAAGGGGGTGTGAGGGGGAAGAGAGAGAAGGGGGTGTGAGGGGGAAGAGAGAGAAGGGGGTGTGAGGGGGAAGAGAGAGAAGGGGGTGTGAGGGGGAGAGAGAGAAGGGGGTGTGAGGGGGAAGAGAGAGAAGGATGTGTGAGGGGGAAGAGAGAGAAGGGGGTGTGAGGGGGAAGAGAGAGAAGGGGGTGTGAGGGGGGAGAGAGAAGGGGGTGTGAGGGGGAGAGAGAGAAGGGGGTGTGAGGGGGAGAGAGAGAAGGGGGTGTGAGGGGGGAAGGGAGAGAAGGGGGTGTGAGGGGGGAAGGGAGAGAAGGGGGTGTGCGGGAGAAGGGAGAGAAGAGGTGTGAGGGGGAAGGGAGAGAAGGGGGTGTGAGGGGGAAGGGAGAGAAGGGGGTGTCAGGGGGAGAGAGAAGTGGGTATGAGGTGGAAGAGAGAAGGGGGTGTGAGGGGGAAGAGAGAGAAGGGGGTGTGAGGGGGAAGAGAGAGAAGGGGGTGTGAGGGGGAAGAGAGAGAAGGGGGTGTGAGGGGGAAGAGAGAGAAGGGGGTGTGAGGGGGAGAGAGAGAAGGGGGTGTGAGGGGGAAGAGAGAGAAGGATGTGTGAGGGGGAAGAGAGAGAAGGGGGTGTGAGGGGGAAGAGAGAGAAGGGGGTGTGAGGGGGAAGAGAGAGAAGGGGGTGTGATGGGGGAGAGGGAGTAGGGGGTGTGAGGGGGAGAGAGAGAAGGGGGTGTGAGGGGGAAGAGGGAGTAGGGGGTGTGAGGGGGAAGAGAGAGAAGGGGGTGTGAGGGGGAAGAGAGAGAAGGGGGTGTGAGGGGGGAGAGAGAAGGGGGTGTGAGGGGGAGAGAGAGAAGGGGGTGTGAGGGGGAGAGAGAGAAGGGGGTGTGAGGGGGGAAGGGAGAGAAGGGGGTGTGAGGGGGGAAGGGAGAGAAGGGGGTGTGCGGGAGAAGGGAGAGAAGAGGTGTGAGGGGGAAGGGAGAGAAGGGGGTGTGAGGGGGAAGGGAGAGAAGGGGGTGTCAGGGGGAGAGAGAAGTGGGTATGAGGTGGAAGAGAGAAGGGGGTGTGAGGGGGAAGAGAGAGAGGGGGTGTGAGGGGGAAGAGAGAGAAGGGGGTGTGAGGGGGAAGAGAGAGAAGGGGGTGTGAGGGGGAAGAGAGAGAAGGGGGTGTGAGGGGGAAGAGAGAGAAGGGGGTGTGAGGGGGAGAGAGAGAAGGGGGTGTGAGGGGGAAGAGAGAGAAGGATGTGTGAGGGGGAAGAGAGAGAAGGGGGTGTGAGGGGGAAGAGAGAGAAGGGGGTGTGAGGGGGGAGAGAGAAGGGGGTGTGAGGGGGAGAGAGAGAAGGGGCTGTAAGGGGGGAGGGAGAGAAGTGGGTGTGAGGGTTTCGAGAGAGAAGGGGGTATGGGGGGGAAAGAGAGAAGGGGGTGTGAGGGAGAAGAGAGATAAGGGTTTGTGTGGGGGTGAAGAGAGAGAAGGGGTGTGAGGGGGGAGAGAGAGAAGGGGGTGCGAGGGGGAAGAGAGAAGGGGGTGTGAGGAGGAAGAGAGAAGGGGGTGTGAGGAGGAAGAGAGAGAAGGGGGTGTGAGGGGGGAGAGAGAAGGGGGTGTGAGGGGGGAGAAAGAAGGGGGTGTGAGGGGGGAGAAAGAAGGGGGTGTGAGGGGGGAGAGAGAAGGGGGTGTGAGGGGGAGAGAGAGAAGGGAGTGTCGGGGGGAGAGAGAGAAGGGGGTGTGAGGGGGGGAAAGAGAGAAGGGGGTGTGATGGGGAGAGAGAGAAGGGGGTGTGGGGGGGAGAGTGAAGGGGGTGTGAGGGTGAAGAGAGAAAACGGGGTGTGAGGGGGAAAAAGAGAGAAGGGGGTATGAGGGTGAAGAGAGAGAAGGGCGTGTGAGGGGGAGAGAGAAGGGGGTGTGAGGGGGAGAGAGAGAAGGGGGTGTGAGGGGGAGAGAGAAGAGGTTGTGAGGGGTGAAGAGAGAAAAGGGGGTGTGAGGGGGAGAGAGAGAAGGGGTTGCGAGGGGGAGAGAGAAGGGGTTGTGAGGGGGGAGAGAGAGAAGGGGGTGTGAGGGGGGAGAGAGAGAAGGGGGTGTGAGGGGGAGAGAAGAGAGAGAAGGGTGTGAGGGGGGAGAGAGAAGAAGGGGTGTGAGGGGGGAGAGAGAGAAGGGGGTGTGAGGGGGAGAGAGAGAAGGGGGTGTGAGGGGGAGAGAGAAGGGGGTGTGAGGGGGAGAGGAGAAGGGGTGTGAGGGGGAGAGAGAGAAGGGGGTGTGAGGGGGAGAGAGAGAAGGGGGTTGAGGGGGAGAGAGAGAAGGGGGTGAGGGGGAGAGAGAGAAGGGGTGTGAGGGGGAAGAGAGAGAAGGGGGTGTGAGGGGGAGAGAGAGAAGAGGGTGTGAGGGGGAGAGAGAGAAGGGGGTGTGAGGGGGAGAGAGAGAAGGGGGTGTGAGGGGGAGAGAGAGAAGGGGTTGTGAGGGGGAGAGAGAAGGGGGTGTGAGGGGGAGAGAGAGAGGGGGTGTGAGGGGGAGAGAGAGAAGGGGTTGTGAGGGGGAGAGAGAGAAGGGGGTGTGAGGGGGAGAGAGAGAAGGGGTTGTGAGGGGGAGAGAGAGAAGGGGGTGTGAGGGGGAGAGAGAGAGGGGGTGGAGGGGGAGAGGGGGGTGTGAGGGGGGAGAGAGAAGGGGGTGTGAGGGGGGAGAGAGAAGGGGGTGTGAGGGGGAGAGAGAGAAGGGGGTGTGAGGGGGGAGAGAGAGAAGGGGGTGTGAGGGGGGAGAGAGAGAAGGGGGTGTGAGGGGGAGAGAGAGAAGGGGGTGTGAGGGGGGAGAGAGAGGGGGGTGTGAGGGGGGAGAGAGAGAGGGGGTGTGAGGGGGAGAGAGAGAAGGGGTGTGGGGGAGAGAGAAGGGGGTGTGAGGGGGGATAAAAGAGAAGGGGGTGTGAGGGGGAGAGAGAGAAGGGGCTGTGGGGGGTGAAGGGGTGTCAAGATGGAGAGAGAGAAGGGGGTGTGAGGGGGGAAAGAGAGAAGGGGGTGTGAGGGGGAGAGAGAGAAGGGGGTGTGAGGGGGAAAGAGAGAAGGGGGTGTGATGGGGAGAGAGAGAAGGGGGTGTGAGGGGGGAAGAGAGAAGGGGGTGTGAGGGGGAAGGAGAGAAGGGGGTGTGAGGGGGAAGGAGAGAAGGGGGTGTGAGGGGGAGAGAGAAGGGGGTGTCAAGATGGAGAGAGAGAAGGGGTTGAGGGTGGAGGGGAAGAGAGAGAAGGGGGTGTGAGGGGGAAGAGAGAGAAGGGGGTGTGAGGGGGAGAGAGAGAAGGGGGTGTGAGGGGAAGAGAGAAGGGGGAGTGAGGGGGAGAGAGAGAAGGGGGTGTGAGGGGGAGGAGAGAAGGGGGTGTGAGGGGGAGAGAGAGAAGGGGGTGTGAGGGGGAAAGAGAGAAGGGGGTATGAGGGGGGAAAGAGAGAAGGGGGTGTGAGGGGGAGAGAGAGAAGGGGGTGTGAGGGGGAGAGAGAGAAGGGGGTCTGAGGGGGGAGAGAAGGGGGTGTGAGGGGGAGAGAGAAGGGGGTGTGAGGGGGAGAGAGAAGGGGGTGTGAGGGGCGAGAGAGAGGAAGGGTGTGAGGGGCGAGAGAGAAGGGGGTGTGAGGGGGAGAGAGAAGGGGGTGTGAGGGGAAGAGAGAAGGGGGTGTCAGGGGGAGGGAGAGAAGTGGGTGTGAGGGGGATGAGAGAGAAGGGGGTATGAGGGGGAGAGAGAGAAGGGGGTGTGAGGGGGAGAGAGAAGGGGGTGTGAGGGGGAGAGAGAAGGGGGTATGAGGGGGAGAGAGAAGGGGGTATGAGGGGGGAGAGAGAGAAGGGTGTGTGAGGGGGAGAGAGAAGGGGGTGTGAGGGGGAGAGTGAAGGGGGTGTGAGGGGGAGAGAGAAGGGGGTGTGAGGGGGAGAGAGAGAAGGGGGTGTAAGGGGGAGGGAGAGAAGTGGGTGTGAGGGTTTCGAGAGAGAAGGGGGTATGGGGGTGAAGAGAGAGAAAGGGGTGTGAGGGGGAGAGAGAGAAGGGGGTGCGAGGGGGAAGAGAGAAGGGGGTGTGAGGAGAAAGAGAGAAGGGGGTGTGAGGGGGAAGGGAGAGAAGGGGGTGTCAGGGGGAAGAGAGAGAAGGGGGTGTGAGGGGGAAGAGAGAGAAGGGGGTGTGAGGGGGGGGAGAGAAGGGGGTGTGAGGGGGAGAGAGAAGGGGGTGTGAGGGGGGAGAAGGGGGTGTGAGGGGGGAGACAGAAAAGGGGGTGTGAGGGGGGAGACAGAGAAGTGGGTGTCGGGGGAGAGAGAGAAGGGGGTGTGAGGGGGGAGAGAGAAGGGGGTGTGAGGGTGAAGAGAGAAAACGGGGTGTGAGGGGGGAAAAGAGAGAAGGGGGTGTGAGGGTGAAGAGAGAGAAGGGCGTGTGAGGGGGAGAGAGAAGGGGGTGTCAGGGGGACAGAGAGAAGGGCGTGTGAGGGGGAAGAGAGAAGGGGTGTCAGGGGGAAGAGAGAAGGGGGTGTCAGGGGGAGAGAGAGAAGGGGGTGTCAGGGTGAGAGAGAGAAGGGGGTGTGAGGGGGAAGGGAGAGAAGGGGGTGTCAGGGGGAAGGGAGAGAAGGGGGTGTCAGGGGGAAGAGAGAGAAGGGGGTGTGAGGGGGGAGAGAGAAAAGGTTGTGAGGGGTGAAGAGAGAGAAGGGTGTGTCAAGAGGGAGAGAGAGAAGAGGGTGTGAGGGGGAAAGAGAAGGGGTGCGATGGGGAGAGAGAGAAGAGGGTGTGAGGAGGGAGAGAGAGAAGGGGGTGTGAGGGGGAGAGAAAGAAGGGGGTGTGAGGGGGGAAGGGAGAGAAGTGGGTGTGAGGAGGGAAGGGAGAGAAGGGGGTGTGAGGGGGGAAGGGAGAGAAGGGGGTGTGAGGGAGAAGAGAGATAAGGGTTTGTGAGGGGGTGAAGAGAGAGAAGGGGGTGTGAGGGGGAGAGAGAGAAGGGGGTGCGAGGGGGAAGAGAGAAGGGGGTGTGAGGAGGAAGAGAGAAGGGGGTGTGAGGAGAAAGAGAGAAGGGGGTGTGAGGGGGAAGGGAGAGAAGGGGGTGTCAGGGGGAAGAGAGAGAAGGGGGTGTGAGGGGGGAGAGAAGGGGGTGTGAGGGGGAGAGAGAAGGGGGTGTGAGGGGGGAGAAGGGGGTGTGAGGGGGGAGACAGAGAAGGGGGTGTGAGGGGGGAGACAGAGAAGTGGGTGTCGGGGGAGAGAGAGAAGGGGGTGTGAGGGGGGAGAGAGAAGGGGGTGTGAGGGTGAAGAGAGAAAACGGGGTGTGAGGGGGGAAAAGAGAGAAGGGGGTGTGAGGGTGAAGAGAGAGAAGGGCGTGTGAGGGGGAGAGAGAAGGGGGTGTCAGGGGGACAGAGAGAAGGGCGTGTGAGGGGGAAGAGAGAAGGGGTGTCAGGGGGAAGAGAGAAGGGGGTGTCAGGGGGAGAGAGAGAAGGGGGTGTCAGGGTGAGAGAGAGAAGGGGGTGTGAGGGGGAAGGGAGAGAAGGGGGTGTCAGGGGGAAGAGAGAGAAGGGGGTGTGAGGGGGGAGAGAGAAAAGGTTGTGAGGGGTGAAGAGAGAGAAGGGTGTGTCAAGAGGGAGAGAGAGAAGAGGGTGTGAGGGGGGAAAGAGAAGGGGTGCGATGGGGAGAGAGAGAAGAGGGTGTGAGGAGGGAGAGAGAGAAGGGGGTGTGAGGGGGAGAGAAAGAAGGGGGTGTGAGGGGGGAAGGGAGAGAAGTGGGTGTGAGGAGGGAAGGGAGAGAAGGGGGTGTGAGGGGGGAAGGGAGAGAAGGGGGTGTGAGGGGGGAAGGGAGAGAAGGGGGTGTGAGGGGGGAAGGGAGAGAAGGGGCTGTGAGGGGGAAGGGAGAGAAGGGGGTGTCAGGGGGAGAGAGAAGTGGGTATGAGGGGGAAGAGAGAAGGGGGCGTGCGGGGGAGAGAGACAAGGGGGTGTGAGGGGGAAGAGAGAGAAGGAGTTGTGAGGGGGAAGAGAGAGAAGGGAGTGTGAGGGGGAGAGGGAGAAGGGGGTGTAAGGTGGAGGGAGAGAAGTGGGTGTGAGGGGGACAAGAGAGAAGGGGGTATGAGGGGGGAGAGAGAGAAGGTGGTGTGAGGGAGAAGAGAGATAAGAGTTTGTGAGGGGGTGAAGAGAGAGAAGGGGGTGTCAGGGGGAGAGAGAGAAAAGGGGGTGTGAGGGGGGAGATTGAAGGGGTTGCGAGGGGGGAGAGAGAGAAGGGGGTGTGAGGACGGAGAGAGAGAAGGGGTTGTGAGGGGGAGAGAGACAAGGGGTTTTGAGGGGGAGAGAGAGAAGGGGGTGTGAGGGGGGAGAGAAAAGGGGGTGTGAGGGGGGAGAGAGAAGGGGGTGTGAGGGGGAGAGAGAAGGGGGTGTGAGGGGGGAGAGAGTAGGGGATGTGAGGGGGGAGTGAGAGAAGTGGTGTGAAGGGGAGAAGAGAGAAGGGGGTGTGAGGGGGAGAGAGAGAAGGGGGTGTGAGGGGGAGAGAGAGAAGGGGGTGTAAGGGGGGGAGGGAGAGGTGGGTGTGAGGGGGATGAGAGAGAAGGGGGTGTGAGGGGGAGAGAAAAGGGGGTGTGAGGGGGGAGAGAAAAGGGGGTGTGAGGGGGGAGAGAAAAGGGGGTGTGAGGAGGGAGAGAGAAGGGGTCGTGAGCGGGAGAGAGAGAAGGGAGTGTGAGGGGGGAGAGAAAAGTGGGTGTGAGGGGGGAGAGAAAAGGGGGTGTGTGGAGGGAGAGAGAAGGGGGTGTGAGGGGGAGAGAGAAGGGGGTGTGGGGGGGGGACGAGAGAGAAGGGGGTATGAGGGGGAGAGAGAGAAGGTGGTGTCAGGGGGAGAGATAGAAGGGGGTGTGAGGGGGATAAGAGAGAAGGGGGTGTGATGGGGAGAGAGAGAAGGGGGTGTGAGGGGGAGAGAAGGGTGTGTCAAGAGGGAGAGAGAGAAGGGGGTGTGAGGGGGGAAAGAGAGAAGGGGGTGTGATGGGGAGAGAGAGAAGGGGGTGTGAGGGGGGAGAGAGAAGGGAGTGTGAGGGGGGAAGGGAGAGAAGGGGGTGTGAGGGGGAAGGGAGAGAAGGGGGTGTGAGGGGGAAGGGAGAGAAGGGGGTGTCAGGGGGAGAGAGAAGTGGGTATGAGGTGGAAGAGAGAAGGGGGTGTCAGGGGTAGAGAGAGAAGGGGTTGTGCGGGGGAGAGAGACAAGGGGGTGTGAGGGGGAAGAGACAGAAGGATGTGTGAGGGGGAAGAGAGAGAAGGGGGTGTGAGGGGGAAGAGAGAGAAGGGGGTGTCAGGGGGGAGAAGAGAGAAGGGGGGGTCAGGGGGGAGAAGAGAGGAGGGGGTGTGATGGGGAGAGAGAGAAGGGGGTGTGAGTGGGGAGAGAAGGGTGTGTCAAGAGGGAGAGAGAGAAGGGGGTGTGAGGGGGGAAAGAGAGAAGGGGGTGTGATGGGGAGAGAGAGAAGGGGGTGTGAGGGGGAGAGAGAAGGGAGTGTGAGGGGGGAAGGGAGAGAAGGGGGTGTGAGGGGGAAGGGAGAGCAGGGGGTGTGAGGGGGAAGGGAGAGAAGGGGGTGTCAGGGGGAGAGAGAAGTGGGTATGAGGTGGAAGAGAGAAGGGTGTGTCAGGGGTAGAGAGAGAAGGGGTTGTGCGGGGGAGAGAGACAAGGGGGTGTGAGGGGGAGAGAGAGAATGATGTGTGATGGGGAAGAGAGAGAAGGGGGTGTGAGGGGGAAGAGAGAGAAGGGGGTGTCAGGGGGGAGAAGAGAGAAGGGGGTGTAAGGGGGAGGGAGAGAAGTGGGTGTGGGGGGGACGAGAGAGAAGGGGGTATGAGGGGGAGAGAGAGAAGGGGGTGTGAGGGGGAGAGAGAAGGGGGTGTGAGGGGGAGAGAGAAGGGGGTGTGAGGGGGGAGAGAGAAGGGGGTGTGAGGGGGAGAGAGAGAAGGGGGTGTGAGGGGGAGAGAGAGAAGGGGGTGTGAGGGGGAGAGAGAAGGGGATGTGAGGGGGAGAGAGAAGGGGGTGTGAGGGGGAGAGAGAGAAGGGGGTGTAAGGGGGAGGGAGAGAAGTGGGTGTGAGGGTTTCGAGACAGAAGGGGGTATGGGGGGAGAGAGAGAAGGGGGTGTGAGGGGGAGAGAGAGAAGGGGGTGCGAGGGGGAAGAGAGAAGGGGTGTGAGGGGGGAGAGAGAAAGGGGTGTGAGGGGGAGAGAGAAGGGGGTGTCAAGGGGGAAGGGAGAGAAGGGGGTGTGAGGGGGGAAGACAGAGAAGGGGGTGTGAGGGGGAAGGGAGAGAAGGGGGTGTGAGGGGGGAAGGGAGAGAAGGGGGTGTGAGGGGGAAGGGAGAGAAGGGGGTGTGAGGGGAGAGACAAATGGGTATGAGGGGGAAGAGCGAAGGGGGTGTGAGGGGGAGAAGGGGGTGTAAGGTGGGAGGGAGAGAAGTGGGTGTGAGGGGGACAAGAGAGAAGGGGGTATGAGGGGGGAGAGAGAGAAGGGGGTGTGAGGGAGAAGAGAGATAAGAGTTTGTGAGGGGGTGAAGAGAGAGAAGGGGGTGCCAGGGGGAGAGAGAAAAGGGGGTGTGAGGGGGGAGAGAGAAGGAGTTGCGAGGGGGGAGAGAGAAGGGGTTGTGAGGGGGAGTGAGAGAACGGGTTGTGAGGGGGAGAGAGAGAAGGGGGTGTGAGGGGGGAGAGAAAAGGGGGTGTGAGGGGGGAGAGTGAAGGGGGTGTGAGGGGGAGAGAGAAGGGGGTGTGAGGGGGGAGAGAGTAGGGGATGTGAGGGGGGAGCGAGAGAAGTGGTGTGAACGGGGGAGAAGAGAGAAGGGGGTGTGAGGGGGGAGAGAGAAGGGGGTGTGAGGGGGAGAGAGAAGGGGGTGTGAGGGGGGAGAGAGAGGTGGGTGTGAGGGGGACAAGAGAGAAGGGGGTGTGAGGGGGCAGAGAAAAGGGGGTGTGAGGGGGGGAGAGAAAAGGGGGTGTGAGGAAGGAGAGAGAAGGGGTCATGAGGGGGAGAGAGAGAAGGGGGTGTGAGGGGGGAGAGAAAAGGGGGTGTGTGGAGGGAGAGAGAAGGGGGTGTGAGGGGGAGAGAGAGAAGGGGGTGTGGAGAGGGATAGAGAGAAGGGGGTGTCAGGGGGAGAGATAGAAGGGGGAGTGAGGGGGGAAAGAGAGAAGGGGCTGTGATGGGGAGAGAGAGAAGGGTGTGTGAGGGGAGAGAGAAAGGTGTGTCAAGAGGGAGAGAGAGAGAAGGGGGTATGAGGGGGGATAAGAGAGAAGGGGGTGTGATGGGGAGAGAGAGAAGGGGGTGTGAGGGGGAGAGAGAAGGGGGTGTGAGGGGGAGAGAGAAGGGGGTGTGAGGGGGAGAGAGAAAAGGGGGTGTGAGGGGGAGAGAGAAAAGGGGGTGTGAGGGGGGAGAGAGAAA
The DNA here is from genome assembly GCF_963921235.1 of Mobula hypostoma. Taxonomy (NCBI): domain Eukaryota; kingdom Metazoa; phylum Chordata; class Chondrichthyes; order Myliobatiformes; family Myliobatidae; genus Mobula; species Mobula hypostoma. The sequence continues at coordinate 66,845,883 of NC_086128.1, read as the reverse complement.
AGGGGGTGTGAGGGGGGAAGGGAGAAAAGGGGGTGTGAGGGGGGAGGGAGAGAAGTGGGTGTGACAGGGAAGGGAGAGAAGGGGGCGTGAGGGGGGAGAAGTGGGTGTGAGGGGGAGAGAGAGAAGGCGGTGTGAGGGGGAGAGAGAGAAGGGGGTGTGGGTGGAGAGAGAGAAGGGGGTGTGGGGGGAGAGAGAGAAAGGGGTGTGGGGGGAGAGAGAGAAAGGGGTGTGGGGGGAGAGAGAGAAGGGGGTGTGAGGGGGGAGAGAGAAGGGAGTGTGAGGGGGAAGGGAGAGAACGGGGTGTGAGGGGGAAGGGAGAGAAGGGGGTGTCAGGGGAGAGAGAACTGGGTATGTGGGGGAAGAAAAAAGGGGTTGTGAGGGGGGAGAGAGAAAAGGGGGTGTGAGGGGGAAGGGAGAAAAGGGGGTGTGAGGGGGGAGGGAGAGAAGTGGGTGTGACGGGGAAGGGAGAGAAGGGGGTGTGACGGGGAAGGGAGAGAAGGGGGTGTGACGGGGAAGGGAGAGAAGGGGGTGTGAGGGGGGAGAAGTGGGTGTGAGGCGGAGAGAGAGAAGGCGGTGTGAGGGGGAGAGAGAGAAGGGGGTGTGGGGGGAGAGAGAGAAGGGGGTGTGGGGGGAGAGAGAGAAGGGGGTGTGGGGGGAGAGAGAGAAGGGGGTGTGGGGGGAGAGAGAGAAGTGGGTATGTGGGGGAAGAGAAAAGGGGGTGTGAGGGGGAGAGAGAAAAGGGGGTGTGGGGGGAGAGAGAAAAGGGGGTGTGAGGGGGAAGGGAGAGAAGGGTGTGTGAGGGGGGAGGGAGAGATGTGGGTGTGAGGGGGAGGAGAGAGAAGGGGGTGTGAGGGGGAAGGGAGAGAAGGGGGTGTGAGGGGGGGAGAAGTGGGTGTGAGGGGGAGAGAGAAGGCGGTGTGAGGGGGAGAGAGAGAAGGGGCTGTGGGGGGAGAGAGAGAAGGGGGTGTGGGGGGAGAGAGAGAAGGGGGTGTGGGGGGAGAGAGAGAAGGGGGTGTGGGGGGAGAGAGAGAAGGGGGTGTGGGGGGAGAGAGCGAAGGGGGTGTGAGGGGGGAGAGAGAAGGGAGTGTGAGGGGGGAAGGGAGAAAAGGGGGTGTGAGGGGGAGGGAGAGAAGTGGGTGTGACGGGGAAGGGAGAGAAGGGGGTGTGAGGGGGGAGAAGTGGGTGTGAGGCGGAGAGAGAGAAGGGGGTGTGCGGGGAGAGAGAGAAGGGGCTGTGGGGGGAGAGAGAGAAGGGGGTGTGGGGGGAGAGAGAGAAGGGGGTGTGGGGGGAGAGAGCGAAGGGGGTGTGAGGGGGGAGAGAGAAGGGAGTGTGAGGGGGGAAGGGAGAGAAGGGGGTGTGAGGGGGAAGGGAGAGAAGGGGGTGTCAGAAGTGGGTATGAGGGGGAAGAGAGAAGGGGGTGTGAGGGGGGAGGGAGATAAGGGTTTGTGAGGGGGTGAAGAGAGAGAGGGGGTGTCAGGGGGAGAGAGAAGTGGGTATGAGGGGGAAGAGAGAAGGGGGTGTGAGGGGGGAGGGAGAGAAGTGGGTATGAGGGGGAAGAGAGAAGGGGGTGTGAGGGGTAGAGATAGAAGGGGTTGTGCGGGGAGAGAGAGAGAAGTGGGTGTAAGGGGGAGGAGAGAGAAGGGGGTGTGAGGGGGGAGAGAGAAGGGGGTGTGAGAGGGGAAGGGAGAGAAGGGGGTGTGAGGGGGGAAGGGAGAGAAGGGGGTGTGAGGGGGGAAGGGAGAGAAGGGGGTGTGAGGGGGGAAGGGAGAGAAGGGGGTGTGAGGGGGGAAGGGAGATAAGGGGGTGTGAGGGGGGAAGGGAGATAAGGGGGTGTGAGGGGGAAGGGAGAGAAGGGGGTGTCAGGGGGAGAGAGAAGTGGGTATGAGGGGGAAGAGAGAAGGGGGTGTGAGGGGGAGAGGGAGAAGGGGGTGTGAGGGGGGAGAGAGAAGGGAGTTTGAGGGGGAGAGAGAAGGGGGTGTGAGAGGGAAGAGAGAAGGGGATGTGAGGGGGGAGCGAGAGAAGTGGTGTGAAGGGGGGAGAAGAGAGAAGTGGGTGTGAGGGGGAGAGAGAGCAGGGGGTGTGAGGGGGGAGAGAGAAAGGAGTGTGAGGGGGGAAGGGAGAGAAGGGGGTGTGAGGGGGAAGGGAGAGAAGGGGGTGTCAGGGGGAGAGAGAAGTGGGTATGAGGTGGAAGAGAGAAGGGGGTGTCAGGGGTAGAGAGTGAAGGGGTTGTGCGGGGGAGAGAGACAAGGGGGTGTGAGGGGGAAGAGAGAGAAGGATGTGTGAAGGGGAAGAGAGAGAAGGGAGTGTGAGGGGGAAGAGAGAGAAGGGAGTGTGAAGGGGAAGGAGAGAAGGGGGAGTGAGTGGGGAGAGAGAGAAGGGGGTGTGAGGGGGAGAGAGAAGGGGGTGTGAGGGGGAGAGAGAAGGGGGTGTGAGGGGGGAGAGAGAAGGGGGAGTGAGGGGGGAGAGAGAGAAGGGGGTGTAAGGGGGAGAGAGAGAAGGGGGTGTAAGCGGGGAGGGAGAGAAGTGGGTGTGAGGGTTTCGAGAGAGAAGGGGGTATGGGGGGTGAGAGAGAAGGGGGTGTGAGGGAGAAGAGAGATAAGGGTTTGTGAGGGGGTTAAAGAGAGAGAAGGGGGTGTGAGGGGGAGCGAGAGAAGGGGGTGCGAGGGGAAAGAGAGAAGGGGGTGCGAGGGGGGAGAGAGAAGGGGGTGTGAGGGGGGAGAGAGAGAAGTGGTGTGAAGGGGGAGAAGAGAGAAGTGGGTGTGAGGGGGAGAGAGAGAAGGGGGTGTGAGGGGGAGAGAGAGAAGGGGGTGTGAGGGGGAGAGAGAGAAGGGGGTGTGAGGGGGAGAGAGAAAGGAGTGTGGGGGGGAAGGGAGAGAAGGGGGTGTGAGGGGAAGGGAGAGAAGGGGGTGTCAGGGGTAGAGAGAGAAGGGGGTGTGAGGGGGAGAGAGAGAAGGGGGTGTAAGGGGGGAGGGAGAGAAGTGGGTGTGAGGGTTTCGAGAGAGAAGGGGGTATGGGGGGAGAGAGAGAAGGGGGTGTGAGGGAGAAGAGAGATAAGGGTTTGTGAGGGGGTGAAGAGAGAGAAGGGGGTGTGAGGGGGAGAGAGAGAAGGGGGTGTGAGGGGGGAGAGAGAAGGGGGTGTGAGGGGGGAGAGAGAAGGGGGTGTGAGGGGGGAGAGAGAAGGGGGTGTGAGGGGGGAGAGAGAAGGGGGTGTGAGGGGGAAAGAGAGAAGGGGGTGTGATGGGGAGAGAGAGAAGGGGGTGTGATGGGGAGAGAGAGAAGGGGGTGTGAGGGGGAGAGAGAAGGGGTGTGAGGGTGAAGAGAGAAAATTGGGTGTGAGGGGGGAAAAGAGAGAAGGGGGTGTGAGGGTGAGGAGAGAGAAGGGCGTGTGAGGGGGAGAGAGAAGGGGGTGTCAGGGGGAGAGAGAGAAGGGGGTGTGAGGGGGAAGAGAGAAGGGGGTGTGAGGGGGTCGAGAGAAGGGGGTGTGAGGGGGAAGAGAGAGAAGGGGGTGTCAGGGGAGAGAGAGAAGGCGGTGTCAGCGGGGGAGAGAAAGAAGGGGGTGTGAGGGGGAGAGAAAGAAGGGGGTGTGAGGGGGGAGAGAGAAGGGGGTGTGAGGGGGGAAGGGAGAGAAGGGGGTGTGAGGGGGAAGGGAGAGAAGGGGATGTGAGGGGGAAGGGAGAGAAGGGGTGTGAGGGGGAGAGAGAGAAGGGGGTGTGAGGGGGAAGAGAGAGAAGGGGGTGTGGGGGAAGAGAGAAGGGGGTGTGAGGGGGAGAGAGAGAAGGGGGTGTGAGGGGGAGAGAGAGAAGTGGGTGTGAGGGGGAGAGAGAGAAGTGGGTGTGAGGGGGGAAGAGAGAGAGAAGGGGGTGTGAGGGGGGAAGATGGAGAAGGGGGTGTGAGGGGGAAGAGAGAGAAGGGGGTGTGAGGGGAAAGAGAGAGAAGGGGGTGTGAAGGGGGAAGTGAGAGAAGGGAGTGTGGGGGGGAGAGAGAAGAGGGTGTGAGGGGGAGAGAGAGAAGGGGGTGTGAAGGGCAGAAGTGAGAGAAGGCGGTGTGAGGGGGGAGAGGGAGTAGGGGGTGTGAGGGGGAGAGAGTGAAGGGGCTGTGAGGGGTAGGAGGGAAGAAGGCGGTGTGAGGCCGAGGAGAGAGAGAAGGGGGGTGTGAGGGGGAGAGAGAGAAGGGGGTGTGAGGGGGAAGAGAGAGAAGGGCGTGTGAGGGGGAGAGAGAGAAGGGGGTGTGAGGGGGGAAGAGGGAGTAGGGGGTGTGAGGGGGGAGAGAGAGAAGGGCGTGTGAGGGGGAGGGAGAGAAGTGGGTGTGAGGGGGACAAGAGAGAAGGGGGTATGAGGGGGAGAGAGAGAAGGGGGTGTGAGGGAGAAGAGAGATAAGAGTTTGTGAGGGGGTGAAGAGAGAGAAGGGGGTGCCAGGGGGAGAGAGAAAAGGGGGTGTGAGGGGGAGAGAGAGAGGAGTTGCGAGGGGGGAGAGAGAAGGGGTTGTGAGGGGGAGTGAGAGAACGGGTTGTGAGGGGGAGAGAGAGAAGGGGGTGTGAGGGGGGAGAGAAAAGGGGGTGTGAGGGGGGAGAGTGAAGGGGGTGTGAGGGGGAGAGAGAAGGGGGTGTGAGGGGGGAGAGAGTAGGGGATGTGAGGGGGGAGCGAGAGAAGTGGTGTGAACGGGGGAGAAGAGAGAAGGGGGTGTGAGGGGGGAGAGAGAAGGGGGTGTGAGGGGGAGAGAGAAGGGGGTGTGAGGGGGGAGAGAGAGGTGGGTGTGAGGGGGACAAGAGAGAAGGGGGTGTGAGGGGGCAGAGAAAAGGGGGTGTGAGGGGGGGAGAGAAAAGGGGGTGTGAGGAAGGAGAGAGAAGGGGTCATGAGGGGGAGAGAGAGAAGGGGGTGTGAGGGGGGAGAGAAAAGGGGGTGTGTGGAGGGAGAGAGAAGGGGGTGTGAGGGGGAGAGAGAGAAGGGGGTGTGGAGAGGGATAGAGAGAAGGGGGTGTCAGGGGGAGAGATAGAAGGGGGAGTGAGGGGGGAAAGAGAGAAGGGGCTGTGATGGGGAGAGAGAGAAGGGTGTGTGAGGGGAGAGAGAAAGGTGTGTCAAGAGGGAGAGAGAGAGAAGGGGGTATGAGGGGGGATAAGAGAGAAGGGGGTGTGATGGGGAGAGAGAGAAGGGGGTGTGAGGGGGAGAGAGAAGGGGGTGTGAGGGGGAGAGAGAAGGGGGTGTGAGGGGGAGAGAGAAAAGGGGGTGTGAGGGGGAGAGAGAAAAGGGGGTGTGAGGGGGGAGAGAGAAAAGGGGGTGTGAGGGGGGAAGGGAGAAAAGGGGGTGTGAGGGGGGAGGGAGAGAAGTGGGTGTGACAGGGAAGGGAGAGAAGGGGGCGTGAGGGGGGAGAAGTGGGTGTGAGGGGGAGAGAGAGAAGGCGGTGTGAGGGGGAGAGAGAGAAGGGGGTGTGGGTGGAGAGAGAGAAGGGGGTGTGGGGGGAGAGAGAGAAAGGGGTGTGGGGGGAGAGAGAGAAAGGGGTGTGGGGGGAGAGAGAGAAGGGGGTGTGAGGGGGGAGAGAGAAGGGAGTGTGAGGGGGAAGGGAGAGAACGGGGTGTGAGGGGGAAGGGAGAGAAGGGGGTGTCAGGGGAGAGAGAACTGGGTATGTGGGGGAAGAAAAAAGGGGGTGTGAGGGGGGAGAGAGAAAAGGGGGTGTGAGGGGGAAGGGAGAAAAGGGGGTGTGAGGGGGGAGGGAGAGAAGTGGGTGTGACGGGGAAGGGAGAGAAGGGGGTGTGACGGGGAAGGGAGAGAAGGGGGTGTGACGGGGAAGGGAGAGAAGGGGGTGTGAGGGGGGAGAAGTGGGTGTGAGGCGGAGAGAGAGAAGGCGGTGTGAGGGGGAGAGAGAGAAGGGGGTGTGGGGGGAGAGAGAGAAGGGGGTGTGGGGGGAGAGAGAGAAGGGGGTGTGGGGGGAGAGAGAGAAGGGGGTGTGGGGGGAGAGAGAGAAGGGGGTGTGGGGGGAGAGAGAGAAGTGGGTATGTGGGGGAAGAGAAAAGGGGGTGTGAGGGGGAGAGAGAAAAGGGGGTGTGGGGGGAGAGAGAAAAGGGGGTGTGAGGGGGGAAGGGAGAGAAGGGTGTGTGAGGGGGGAGGGAGAGATGTGGGTGTGAGGGGGAGGAGAGAGAAGGGGGTGTGAGGGGGAAGGGAGAGAAGGGGGTGTGAGGGGGGGAGAAGTGGGTGTGAGGGGGAGAGAGAAGGCGGTGTGAGTGGGAGAGAGAGAAGGGGCTGTGGGGGGAGAGAGAGAAGGGGGTGTGGGGGGAGAGAGAGAAGGGGGTGTGGGGGGAGAGAGAGAAGGGGGTGTGGGGGGAGAGAGAGAAGGGGGTGTGGGGGGAGAGAGAGAAGGGGGTGTGGGGGGAGAGAGCGAAGGGGGTGTGAGGGGGGAGAGAGAAGGGAGTGTGAGGGGGGAAGGGAGAAAAGGGGGTGTGAGGGGGAGGGAGAGAAGTGGGTGTGACGGGGAAGGGAGAGAAGGGGGTGTGAGGGGGGAGAAGTGGGTGTGAGGCGGAGAGAGAGAAGGGGGTGTGCGGGGAGAGAGAGAAGGGGCTGTGGGGGGAGAGAGAGAGGGGGTGTGGGGGGAGAGAGAGAAGGGGGTGTGGGGGGAGAGAGCGAAGGGGGTGTGAGGGGGGAGAGAGAAGGGAGTGTGAGGGGGGAAGGGAGAGAAGGGGGTGTGAGGGGGAAGGGAGAGAAGGGGGTGTCAGAAGTGGGTATGAGGGGGAAGAGAGAAGGGGGTGTGAGGGGGGAGGGAGATAAGGGTTTGTGAGGGGGTGAAGAGAGAGAGGGGGTGTCAGGGGGAGAGAGAAGTGGGTATGAGGGGGAAGAGAGAAGGGGGTGTGAGGGGGGAGGGAGAGAAGTGGGTATGAGGGGGAAGAGAGAAGGGGGTGTGAGGGGTAGAGATAGAAGGGGTTGTGCGGGGAGAGAGAGAGAAGTGGGTGTAAGGGGGAGGAGAGAGAAGGGGGTGTGAGGGGGGAGAGAGAAGGGGGTGTGAGAGGGGAAGGGAGAGAAGGGGGTGTGAGGGGGGAAGGGAGAGAAGGGGGTGTGAGGGGGGAAGGGAGAGAAGGGGGTGTGAGGGGGGAAGGGAGAGAAGGGGGTGTGAGGGGGGAAGGGAGATAAGGGGGTGTGAGGGGGGAAGGGAGATAAGGGGGTGTGAGGGGGAAGGGAGAGAAGGGGGTGTCAGGGGGAGAGAGAAGTGGGTATGAGGGGGAAGAGAGAAGGGGGTGTGAGGGGGAGAGGGAGAAGGGGGTGTGAGGGGGGAGAGAGAAGGGAGTTTGAGGGGGAGAGAGAAGGGGGTGTGAGAGGGAAGAGAGAAGGGGATGTGAGGGGGGAGCGAGAGAAGTGGTGTGAAGGGGGGAGAAGAGAGAAGTGGGTGTGAGGGGGAGAGAGAGCAGGGGGTGTGAGGGGGGAGAGAGAAAGGAGTGTGAGGGGGGAAGGGAGAGAAGGGGGTGTGAGGGGGAAGGGAGAGAAGGGGGTGTCAGGGGGAGAGAGAAGTGGGTATGAGGTGGAAGAGAGAAGGGGGTGTCAGGGGTAGAGAGTGAAGGGGTTGTGCGGGGGAGAGAGACAAGGGGGTGTGAGGGGGAAGAGAGAGAAGGATGTGTGAAGGGGAAGAGAGAGAAGGGAGTGTGAGGGGGAAGAGAGAGAAGGGAGTGTGAAGGGGAAGGAGAGAAGGGGGAGTGAGTGGGGAGAGAGAGAAGGGGGTGTGAGGGGGAGAGAGAAGGGGGTGTGAGGGGGAGAGAGAGAAGGGGGAGTGAGGGGGAGAGAGAGAAGGGGGTGTAAGGGGGAGAGAGAGAAGGGGGTGTAAGCGGGGAGGGAGAGAAGTGGGTGTGAGGGTTTCGAGAGAGAAGGGGGTATGGGGGGTGAGAGAGAAGGGGGTGTGAGGGAGAAGAGAGATAAGGGTTTGTGAGGGGGTTAAAGAGAGAGAAGGGGGTGTGAGGGGGAGCGAGAGAAGGGGGTGCGAGGGGAAAGAGAGAAGGGGGTGCGAGGGGGGAGAGAGAAGGGGGTGTGAGGGGGGAGAGAGAAGGTGGTGTGAGGGGGGAGCGAGAGAAGTGGTGTGAAGGGGGAGAAGAGAGAAGTGGGTGTGAGGGGGAGAGAGAGAAGGGGGTGTGAGGGGGAGAGAGAGAAGGGGGTGTGAGGGGGAGAGAGAAAGGAGTGTGGGGGGGAAGGGAGAGAAGGGGGTGTGAGGGGAAGGGAGAGAAGGGGGTGTCAGGGGTAGAGAGAGAAGGGGGTGTGAGGGGGAGAGAGAGAAGGGGGTGTAAGGGGGGAGGGAGAGAAGTGGGTGTGAGGGTTTCGAGAGAGAAGGGGGTATGGGGGGAGAGAGAGAAGGGGGTGTGAGGGAGAAGAGAGATAAGGGTTTGTGAGGGGGTGAAGAGAGAGAAGGGGGTGTGAGGGGGAGAGAGAGAAGGGGGTGTGAGGGGGGAGAGAGAAGGGGGTGTGAGGGGGGAGAGAGAAGGGGGTGTGAGGGGGGAGAGAGAAGGGGGTGTGAGGGGGGAGAGAGAAGGGGGTGTGAGGGGGAAAGAGAGAAGGGGGTGTGATGGGGAGAGAGAGAAGGGGGTGTGATGGGGAGAGAGAGAAGGGGGTGTGAGGGGGAGAGAGAAGGGGTGTGAGGGTGAAGAGAGAAAATTGGGTGTGAGGGGGGAAAGAGAGAAGGGGGTGTGAGGGTGAGGAGAGAGAAGGGCGTGTGAGGGGGAGAGAGAAGGGGGTGTCAGGGGGAGAGAGAGAAGGGGGTGTGAGGGGGAAGAGAGAAGGGGGTGTGAGGGGGAAGAGAGAAGGGGGTGTGAGGGGGAAGAGAGAGAAGGGGGTGTCAGGGGAGAGAGAGAAGGCGGTGTCAGCGGGGGAGAGAAAGAAGGGGGTGTGAGGGGGAGAGAAAGAAGGGGGTGTGAGGGGGGAGAGAGAAGGGGGTGTGAGGGGGGAAGGGAGAGAAGGGGGTGTGAGGGGGAAGGGAGAGAAGGGGATGTGAGGGGGAAGGGAGAGAAGGGGTGTGAGGGGGAGAGAGAGAAGGGGGTGTGAGGGGGAAGAGAGAGAAGGGGGTGTGGGGGAAGAGAGAAGGGGGTGTGAGGGGGAGAGAGAGAAGGGGGTGTGAGGGGGAGAGAGAGAAGTGGGTGTGAGGGGGAGAGAGAGAAGTGGGTGTGAGGGGGGAAGAGAGAGAAGGGGGTGTGAGGGGGGAAGATGGAGAAGGGGGTGTGAGGGGGGAGAGAGAGAAGGGGGTGTGAGGGGGAAGAGAGAGAAGGGGGTGTGAAGGGGGAAGTGAGAGAAGGGAGTGTGGGGGGGAGAGAGAAGAGGGTGTGAGGGGGAGAGAGAGAAGGGGGTGTGAAGGGCAGAAGTGAGAGAAGGCGGTGTGAGGGGGGAGAGGGAGTAGAAGGGGTGTGAGGGGGAGAGAGAGAGGGGTGTGAGGGGAGAGAGAGAAGGGGGTGTGAGGGAGGAAGAGAGAGAGAGGGGGGTGTGAGGGGGAGAGAGAGAAGGGGGTGTGAGGGGGAAGAGAGGGGAGAGGGGGGGTGTGAAGGGGGAAGTGAGAGAAGTGGGTGTGAGGGGGAGAGAGAGAAGGGGGTGTGAGGGGGAGAGAGAGAAGGGGGTGTGAGGGGGAGAGAGAGAAGGGGGTGTGAGGGGGAGAGAGAGAAGGGGTGTGAGGGGGAGAGAGAGAAGGGGGTGTGAGGGGGAGAGAGAGAAGGGGGTGTGAGGGGGAGAGAGAGAAGGGGGTGTGATGGGGAGAGAGAGAAGGGGGTGTGATGGGGGAGAGAGAGAAGGGGGTGTGATGGGGAGAGAGAGAAGGGGGTGTGAGGGGGAGAGAGAGAAGGGGGTGTGATGGGGAAGAGAGAGAAGGGGGTGTGATGGGGGAGAGAGAGAAGGGGGTGTGAGGGGGAAGAGAGAGAAGGGGGTGTGAGGGGGAGAGAGAGAAGGGGGTGTGATGGGGGAGAGAGAGAAGGGGGTGTGAGGGGGAGAGAGAAGGGGGTGTGATGGGGGAGAGAGAGAAGGGGGTGTGAGGGGGAAGAGAGAGAAGGGGGTGTGATGGGGGAGAGAGAGAAGGGGGTGTGAGGGGGGAGAGAGAGAAGGGGGTGTGAGGGGGAGAGAGAGAAGGGGGTGTGAGGGGGGAAGAGAGAGAAGGGGGTGTGAGGGGGGAGAGAGAGAAGGGGGTGTGAGGGGGGAGAGAGAAGGGGGTGTGAGGGGGGAGAGAGAAGGGGGTGTGAGGGGGAGAGAGAGAAGGGGGTGTGAGGGGGAGAGAAGGGGGTGTGAGGGGGAGAGAGAGAAGGGGGTGTGAGGGGGAGAGAGAGAAGGGGGTGTGAGGGGGAGAGAGAGAAGGGGGTGTGAGGGGGAGAGAGAGAGAGGGGAGGGGGGGTGTGGGGGGGAAGAGAGAGAAGGGGGTGTGATGGGGAGAGAGAGAAGGGGGTGTGAGGGGGAGAGAGAGAAGGGGTTGTGAGGGGGAAGAGAGAGAAGGGGTTGTGAGGGGGAGAGAGAGAAGGGGTTGTGAGGGGGAAGAGAGAGAAGGGGTTGTGAGGGGGAAGAGAGAGAAGGGGGTGTGAGGGGGAAGAGAGAGAAGGGGGTGTGAGGGGGAGAGAGAGAAGGGGTTGTGAGGGGGAAGAGAGAGAAGGGGTTGTGAGGGGGGAAGAGAGAGAAGGGGTTGTGAGGGGGAAGAGAGAGAAGGGGTTGTGAGGGGGAGAGAGAGAAGGGGGTGCGAGGGGGGAAGAGAGAGAAGGGGTTGTGATGGGGAGAGAGAGAAGGGGGTGTGAGGGGGGAAGAGAGAGAAGGGGTTGTGAGGGGGAAGAGAGAGAAGGGGTTGTGAGGGGGAAGAGAGAGAAGGGGTTGTGAGGGGGAGAGAGAGAAGGGGGTGCGAGGGGGGAGAGAGAAGGGGGTGCGAGGGGGGAGAAAGAGATAAGGGCTGATTGATAAGTTTATGGCCTAAGGTAGAAGGAGATGAGTTAGAAGGCATCCGTTAGTCTTACGAGACCATGGATCTGCGCCTGGAAAGTCTTCACCCTCCAGGGTGCAGGCCTGGGCAAGGTTGTATGGAAGACCCGCAGTTGCCCATGCTGCAGGTCTCCCCTCTCCGCGACACCGATGTTGTCCAAGGGAAGGGCATTAGGACCCATACAGCTTGGCACCAGTGTCGTCGCAGGGTAATGTGTGGTTATGTGCCTTGCTCAAAGGACACAACACACCACCTTAGCTGAGGCTCAAACTAGCGACTTCAGCTCACCAGACCAGCGCCTTAACCACTTGACCCATGCGCCGACACTGTAAGGTCGATGAGAGGTGAGGGAGCAGGTTACCAGGTTGGGACCCGGCTGGGTTTGAACTCAGGACCTTCTGCCTTGAAGTCCAGTGCTGATGCCACTACACCACCGGCCGACCCCCTGTTCTTTGTCCCGCACTACTTTATTGCAATTTATAGTTTTCTCTAAGTTTCAAGTTTAATTGTCTTTCAACGACACAGCCAAATGAAACAGCGTTACTCCAGGGCCGCGTTGCAAAGCACACAGCACCAACAGTCACACACGCACAGCACAAGGCAGTTATCAGATAAAGCACAGGCACGCTCAGGAAACGTGGAGTCCAAGTCCCCAATTCCACGGACGTTGCGGCAGTCTGCAGTCAAACACAACGCAGCTTGCCTTCTGTCAAAGACCTGTGCAGAACAGTAAATTTCGTGACACGTGATGCTGACTCTGCCGGGTCTGGCGTCTGCGGCCGATGGGAATCATCGACAGGTTAATGGGAAACTGGAAGGCGGCGACACTTGGATTGGAGAGCTGGCAGCTCGCCACTGCACGAAGCACCATAAACATCCCATCTCGGCAAAGTACACCGACCACAGAGCTGCACACCACTTAAACCCTGTCCCAGTGCCAGGCGAGAGGACGGGGGGTGGGGAGAGAGGGGGGGAGAGAGGGGGGAGGGAGAGAGGGGGAGAGAGGGGGAGGGGGGAGGGGGAGAGAGGGGGAGAGAGGGGGAGAGAGGGGGAGAGAGGGGGAGAGAGGGGGAGAGAGGGGGAGAGAGGGGGAGAGAGGGGGAGAGAGGGGGAGAGAGGGGGAGAGGGGAGGGAAGGGAGGAGGAGAAGGGGAGGAGGGGGGAGGAGGGGGGAGGAGGGGGGAGGGGGAAGGAGGGGGGAGGGGGGGGGAGGGGGGAGGAGGGGGGAGGAGGGGGGAGGAGGGGGGAGGGGAGAGAGGGGGAAGAGGGAGACGTGGGGGAGAGGGGAGGGAAGGGAGGAGGAGAAGGGGAGGAGGAGGGGGAAGGGAGGAGGGGGGAGGAGGGGGGAGGAGGGGGAAAGAGGGGAGCAGGATGGAGGGGAAGGATGGAGGGGAAGGATGGAGGAGGGATTGGGAGGGGAAGGATGGAGGAGGGATTGGGAGGGGAAGGAGGGAGGAGGGATTGGGAGGGGGAGGGGGAGGGGAGGGGGCAGAGTACAGTCGACTGAGAGAGAGTGTCAGAGAGAGAAGGATGAGACAGAGGGAGAGAGGGAAATCAGTTTACGAGACAGCGGAACCTCCTTTACACTCGGCGAAACCTCCCCCCCGCGCCCCCCACCGTCCCTCACCTCAGAATCCAGCGACTCTTGAGGCCCTCTCCTCCCTTGGGCACGTGAAGCTGCGAACGGTTGAATAGCTGTCCGTCGTGGGAGGTACGGTCACATCGCTGGAGTGCTGGAGGACGCTTGAATCCCCAGCATCCTCTCAGAGTGTGAACCAGGGCCTGGGGGTGGGAGGAGAGCTGACAGAAAAGACAGAAGGTCAAGCTTATCACATCAATAACTACAACCATTTGCCAGAAAAAAAAAATAGCCTTAATTCCTCATCTCCTCCCGCAGGACAGATACATGATACTCTGAGACGCTAGGACAAGCTCAATTCCGCTGTCTGGGATATTTCTGCTCCCCCCCCCCCCACCCCCAGGGAGATTTCTGTAACTACAGAATCCAAATTCTCGGTCAGAGGCCGAACTCTCCGATAGGGATCCGTTCACCTGCTTGGCTCAGGCCATTAGCCTGTCAGCAGCTCGCGGCCCGGATGAGCGCATCTACTTTCTAACAGTGCTGCAACTGAGCCAGATGCTGGTCTTATGCCCGAGGCCGGGTGGGCGCTCAATAATTTAGCAGGGTACGGCTAAATCTGGCTGGGAGGCCCAAACTGGTGTCGGAAGCAACTACGGATGAAGATGCCAACGCCAGCTGTCGTCCTCTGGGACAGCAGAACTGGCAGCAAAGACCACTCGGCCCCTCACAACCGTGCTCAGCATAACAAAACTTCCAATTTACAGACCCAAGCAACACACATCAAAGTTGCTGGTGGAACGCAGCAGGCCAGGCAGCATCCCTAGGAAGAGGTACAGTCGACGTTTCGGGACTTAGTCCCAACGAAGGGTCTCGGCCCGAAACGTCGGCTGTATCCCTTCCTCGAGATGCTGCCTGGCCTGCTGTGTTCCACCAGCAACTTTGATGTGTGCCCTTGAAATTCCAGCATCTGCAGATCTCCTCGTGTTTGCAAATTTACAGATACATTTACATTTCTTCCCCTCACAGGTATCAGGCTTCAGAACACTTCCATCAAAATATAGTCATCACCCCAACATCCCATACAAAAGCTCTTTATTAGTATAGCAGGCAGATTTACATCTACATACTGCAGAAAAGGTTGCCATGTTTTATGAAAACTATGTTTTTGAGTGTGCCATACATGTCAAAAAGTCCAAAGGAATGTATTAGGTTATTAGATCAGATTATGAAGACACGCAGTCCTCTTTTATTGTCATTTAGTAATGCATGCATTAAGAAATGATACAATATTCCTCCGGTGTGATATCACAGAAACACAGGACAGACCAAGACTGAAAAACTAACGAAAACCACATAATTATAATATATAGTTACAACAGTACAAGCAATACTGTAACTTGATGAAGGACAGGCCATGGGCACGGTAAAAAAGTTCAAAGTCTCTCAAATGTCCCACATCTCACGCAGACGGGAGAAGGAAGAAAAACTCTCCCTGCCATGCCCGACCACAGTGCGACTCTGAGTCGTCCGAAAACTTCGAGTCTCCGACCAGCCCTCCGACACCGAGCGCCATCTCTGCCGAACGCTTCGACCCCAGCCCCGGCCACCAGCAGCGGGCAAAGCCGGGGATTTGGGGCCTTCCCTCCGGAGATTCTCGATCGCACAGTAGCAGCGGCAGCAAACCGGGCATTTATTCCATGTATTCCACGACTCCCGAATGTACTTAACGTGGATGCCCGCAAGAAAACGCAGAAAAGGTTGCCACGTTTTACGAAAACGTTTTGTGCTTTTGAGCGTACCATACATGTCAAAAAGTCCAAAGGAATGCATTCCGTGATTCCCGAATGTACTTAACGTGGATGCCCGCAAGAAGACGAACCTCAGGGTTGTCTATGTGCTTTGAGAATGAATTTAACGTGTTAACGTGAGAGCTCGGAGGAGAATGACCAGGCTGGGTGTCGTGCTGACGGGGACCCGGATAGCCATGTGTACAACGGCAGTACAGAGGCACGAACATCGGACTCGGAGGTGAGTGGTCTCGGGCTCGAATCCGGCCGCACCCCCAGCCCCCCTGCTCGATGCCCAGCTGAGCTGGGTCGAGTGTCGGCCCGGCAAAATGAACAAGATGCAGACGGACGTGAAAGGAACGTCAGGGTCGCCACCGGGAGCTCCACAAGGCGGGGGGGGGGAAGGAATCACTGGGCGTCACGACTGCAGCGTGCAGAAGGACGCCTCTGGAACCTCGAGGCAGACGGGCGACAGCAGAGGAAGGCCAGAAACATAAACTCGGCGGCCGCTGTATCGGGGGGGGGGGCAGGAGCAACCACTGAGTGGATGGCTGGGACTTTGAACACCAGCCGTGAGACTTCTCATCCATCTGTGCTGCCCTTCCCCTACCGGGCAGAGAACGCTTCACTGTTTACGCAGAGCTCCAGCGCACTGCAAATATTTAACCACCCTCACCTGTTCTCAGGCGACACACCCTTGCAATCTGCATTCAGATTCCCCTAATCATCCAGTTCATGAAGGTGAACTTTAACCCGCAGGTGAAGTTGCCATAGGTGCATGTAAATTTCTGGACCACAAAAATATTAGGCCATTCAGCCCATCGAGTCTGCTCTCCCGTTCCATCCTGGTTGATTTACTATCCCTCCCAACCCCATTCTCCTGCCTTCTCCCCATAACCATTGATGTCCTGACTAATCAAGAATCCCATGCTTCCTTACTTTCTGAACGAGCCTTGCATTGGGAAATCCAATCAAACGCTTTACTAAAATCCATCTACTGCTCTACCTTCAACAACGTGTTTTGTTACACCCTCAAAGAACTCAATCAGGCTCGTAAGGCATGACTTGCCCTTGACAAAGCTATGCTGACTACCCCTAATCAGATTATTTCTCTCCAAATGCTCATAAATCCTGCCTCTCAGGATCTTCTCCAATAACTTGCCTACCACTGAGGCAAGAATCTCAGGTCAAAAGTTTCCTTGGTTATCCCTACTCCCTTTATTGAACAAGGGAGCAACATTTGCAACCTTCCAATCCTCTGGAACTTCTCCCGTCCATATTAATGACACAAAGAACATCGCCAAAGACTCAGAAATCTCCTCCCTCGCTTCCCGCAGCAGCCTGAGGTATATTTCCTCTGGTCCTCGTGACTTATCTAACTTAATGCTTTTCAAAAGCTCCAGCACATCCTCTTTCTTCATGTCTATATGCTCAAGCATTTCAGTCCACTGTAAGTCGTCCCCACAATAGCTAAGGCCCATTTCCGTGGTGAATACTGAAGCAAAGGGGTTTCTTCTTTTACGTTACTGCTGAGGCTAATCAAAATGGCTTCTTTGTTATGTTAGAATAAAATGGCTCCTTTGTTATGTCAACTGCTGAGAGAGTTCTCTCTCTAGCAGCTTGTTTGGGTTATATTACTGATAATGAAGATTGTATTCATTTGCTAACCAATCGGGATAGATGTTATTCTTTCTTGTGTGTCTGAAAGCTATTGTTTTCGCAGGCTTTGGGGCAGAAGGCGCGATGGGGACAGAGAGAGAGCAGACACGATGCTGTGAGCTGGGCGGCGGGACGGAACCCGAGCCGGAGTCCGAGGCACAGGGTCTTCAGCGAGGAGAGGAGACGAAGACAGACTCGTGTGGAGCGTCTGTCAACCACTGTGGTTGGTCCCAGGCGGCGGGTCGAGGGGGTCGGGATCGAATGGTGGGAAGAAGACTCCGTTATTTGAGTTCCAACGGTTGTGCACAAAGTGGTTGAACTTTGATAAGTTTGTCGCCTTTTAACTTTCCTTTTATGTTTTATCTCTATCAATTACTGTACAGAGTTCCAGTAAGATCTATAAAGTGTAATCATCTAATCGCATATGGTGTATTGTCTGTTATCTGGCGGGGTGGGGTCCATCACACAGCATCCGCACAAAATTGATTACCCAGTTTGGGGGGCCGAAGGCTGCTCCCCCTGGACGAAAGCGAGCCTGAGGCCTACCAGGGGGGCTACAACATCATTTGTACACTATGGTTCTTTTACCCTACCATCCTTTCCCTGCCTCAATGGAACATACCTATGCAGAACTCTATTGCAAATGTTCCCTGAAGGTCAGGAGACCGCGGAGCGATGGAATACGATTTACACGTCTGTGGTGAACTCTGACTTCCTGGTCCAGGTGTGTGCCCTTTCCAGCCTTGCTCCACAACAGCCGTCTGCCTGTCCCTGAACATTTGCCACTTTTCTGACGTGCATTTCCCTGAGAACATCTGCTCCCAATTTATGTTCCCAGGTTCCTGCCTAATAGCATCATATTTCCCCCCTACCCCAATTAAAGGTTTTCCCAAATTGTCTGCCGCTATCCCTCTCCAGCGCTATGGTAAAGGAGATAGACTCATGATCACCACCTTCAAAATGCTCTCCCACCGAGAGATCCGACAGCTGACCTGCTGAGTTCCTCCAGCCTTTCCTGTGTGTGCTTTCAACCAGAGTTAACCATTGCCTTAAAGTAGGAAGTCTCATTATTGGGAGCCCCCAGTGGCGCAGTAACATAGTCATAGGAGCAGAATCAGTCCATTCAGCCCATCGACTCTGCTCTGCTATCCCGTAAGTCATAGGAGCAGAATTAGGCCGTTCAGCCCATCGACTCTGCTCTGCTATCCCGTAAGTCATAGGAGCAGAATTAGGCCGTTCAGCCCATCGACTCTCCTCCGCCATTCCATCATGGCTGATTTACTATCCCTCTCTCCTGCCTTCTCCCCTGACTAATGAAGAACCTATCCACCTCCGCTTTAAACATACCCAATGACTTGGCCTCCACAGCCATTTGTGGCGATGAATTCCACAGATTCACCGCCCTCTGGCTAAAAAAAAGAAAATTCCTCCTCATCCTCATTCTAAAGGGCCGTCCTTGTATTCTAAGACCGTGCCTTCTGGTCTAAGACTCCCACTCTATTGGAACCGTCCTCCCCACCCCCGTTAACATTTGACGGAATGAACTGTCAACTTTTTTGGGCTGAGACCCTTCACCCGGCCTGGAGTGGAAGCAGGAAGATGCCAGAATGAAAAGGGAAGGAAAGGAAGACGAGCTGGAGGTTGGTAGGTGAAGCCAGATGGGTGGGGTGGGGTTGGGGAGAGGGTGGGGGGGGTGGTAATGAAGTGAGAAGCTGGGAGGCGATTGGTGGAACAGGTGAAGGGCTGGAGAGGAAGGAATCTGATAGGAGAGAAGAGCGAACCACGGGATAAAGAGGAGGAGGGACACCGGGGGGGGAGGTGACAGATAGGTCAGCAGAAGAGGTAAGAGGTCAGAGAAGAAGGAAGGGGGTAGGGGAGGAAAGTTGGCAAGATACTTGGTAGTGTGGAGGAGCAGAGGGATCTGGGCGTACATGTCCACAGATCCCTGAAAGTTGCCTCACAGGTGGATACGGTAGTTAAGAAAGCTTATGGGGTGTTAGCTTTCATAAGTCGAGGGATAGAGTTTAAGAGTCGTGATGTAATGATGCAGCTCTATAAAACTCTGGTTAGGCCACACTTGGAGTACTGTGTCCAGTTCTGGTCACCTCACTACAGGAAGGATGTGGAAGCATTGGAAAGGGTACAGAGAAGATTTACCAGGATGCTGCCTGGTTTAGAGAGTATGCATTATGATCAGAGATTAAAGGAGCTAGGACTTTACTCTTTGGAGAGAAGGAGGATGGGAGGAGACATGATAGAGGTATACAAGATATTAAGAGGAATAGATAGAGTGGATAGCCAGCACCTCTTCCCCAGGGCACCACTGCTCAATACAAGAGGACATGGCTTTAAGGTAAGGGGTGGGAAGTTCAAGGGGGATATTAGAGGAAGGTTTTTTACTCAGAGAGTGGTTGGTGCGTGGAATGCACTGCCTGAGTCAGTGGTGGGGGCAGATACACGAGTGAAGTTTAAGAGACTACTAGACAGGTATATGGAGGAATCTAAGGTGGGGGGGTTATATGGGAGGCGGGGTTTGAGGGTCAGCACAACATTGAGGGCCGAAGGACCTGTACTGTGCTGTACTATTCTATGTTCTATAAGTTGGAGAAATCGATGCTCACACCATCAGGTTGGAGGCTACCCAGACAGAGTAGGAGGTGTTGCTCCTCCAGCCGCAGATGAGCAGGCAGGCGGAGGGACGGAATACGATTTACGCGTCTGTGGTGAATTCTGACTTCCTGGTCCGGGTGTGTGTGTTGCCCTTTCCAGAGTTACTCAACGACAGCCGGCCGCCTGTCCCCTGCCCCGCCGTCCCCGACAGCACCAAAGTGCAGCCCTCTGCAAAACACTTCCTCGAGAAAAGTTTCCCCGACACTTCACCCATTTCACGTCAATTACTTCCTCCTGTGTCCCAATCCAGCTGGGTGAAAGGGGCGAGGTTGGCGTGGCACTAATCCCTCATCTGATCCGGGTGTGGTGTCACCTCCTGTTGTTAAGCAATTAACAGCAGTTGACGGTGTATCTGCAACTCAGAGATACCAAAACAACAGCCGCAAAAGCCTCAGAGTCTGGGCTTGCTGGTTCTCAGAAGAATGGGGGGGGGGATCTCATTGAAACCTATCGAATGTTGAAAGGTCAGGATAGAGTGGATGTGGAGAGGATGTTCCCTATGGTGGGGGGAGTCTAGGACCAGAGGGCACAGACAGAGTGGATGTGGAGAGGATGTTTCCTATAGTGGGGGGAGTCTAGGACCAGAGGGCACAGATAGAGTGGATGTGGAGAGGATGGTTCCCGTAGTGGGAGAGTCTAGGACCAGAGGGCACAGATAGAGTGGATGTGGAGAGGATGTTTCCTATAGTGGGAGAGTCTAGGACCAGAGGGCACAGATAGAGTGGTTGTGGAGAGGATGTTTCCTGTTGTGGGGGAGTCTCAGACCAGAGGCAACAGATAGAGTGGATGTGGAGAGGATGTTCCCTATGGTGGGGGGAGTCTTGGACCAGAGGGCACAGACAGAGTGGATGTGGAGAGGATGTTTCCTGTAGTGGGGGAGTCTAGGACCAGAGGGCACAGATAGAGTGGATGTGGAGAGGATGTTTCCTATGGTGGGGGGAGTCTAGGACCAGAGGACACAGATAGAGTGGTTGTGGAGAGGATGTTCCCTATAGTGAGGGAGTCTAGGACCAGAGGGCACAGACAGAGTGGATGTGGAGAGGATGCTTCCTATGGTGGGGGGAGTCTAGGACCAGAGGACACAGATAGAGTGGAGGTGGAGAGGATGTTTCCTATAGTGGGGGAGTCTCGGACCAGAGGGCACAGATAGAGTGGATGTGGAGAGGATGTTCCCTATGGTGGGGGGAGTCTAGGACCAGAGGGCACAGACAGAGTGGATGTGGAGAGGATGTTTCCTGTAGTGGGGGAGTCAAGGACCAGAGGGCACAGATAGAGTGGATGTGGAGAGGATGTTTCCTGTAGTGGGGGGAGTCTAGGACCACAGGGCACAGATAGAATGGATGTGGAGAGCATGTTTCCCACAGTGGGGGAGTCTAGGACCAGAGGGCACAGATAGAGTGGATGTGGAGAGCATGTTTCCTGTAGTGGGGGAGTCTAGGACCAGAGGGCACAGATACAGTGGATGTGGAGAGGATGTTTCCTGTAGTGGGGGAGTCTAGGACCAGAGGGCACAGATAGAGTGGATGTGGAGAGCATGTTTCCTGTAGTGGGGGAGTCTTGGACCAGAGGATACAGATAGAGTGGATGTGGAGAGGATGTTTCCTATAGTGGGGGAGTCTAGGACCAGAGGACACAGATAGAGTGGATGTGGAGAGAAAGTTTGTTTTCAATATTTCTTCTGTTTTTCTTTTTTCTGTGTACTTACTGTGAATGCCCACAAGAAAATGAATCTCAAGGGTTGTAAATGGTAATATACATGTACTTTGACAATATACATCTCGGGTTCAGGGACAGTTATTACTCCTCAACCAACAGGAAGGAAGTACAGGAGCCTCAGGACCCACACCACCAGGTTCAGGAACAGTTATTACCCCTCAACCATCAGGATTGAGGTACTGGAGCCTCAGGTCCCACACCACCAGGTTCAGGAACAGTTATTACCCCTCAACCATCAGGAAGGAGGTACAGGAGCCTCAGGACCCACACCACCAGGTTCAGGAACAGTTATTACCCCTCAACAATCTGGTGGAAGGTACAGGAGCCTCAGTACTCACACCACCAGGTTCAGGAACTGTTATTACCCCCTCAACCATCAGGCAGGACGTACAGGAGCCTCAGTACTCACACCACCAGGTTCAGGAACTGTTATTACCCCCTCAACCATCAGGCTCTTGAACCAAAGGGGAGAACTTCATTTCTTCCGTCACTGAACTGTTCCCACAACTTAGGGACTCACTTTCAAAGATCCTTCATCTCATGTTCTCGATATTTACTGATCAATTATTACCATCTTCTTTTTGTATTTTGCACAGCTTGTAGTCTTCTGCACTCTGCTTGAACGCCCTAGCTGGTGCGGTCTCCCATTGATTCTGTTATGGTTACAAACCTTTGTATTATTCTATCATGGATTTATCGAGTATGCCGGCAAGAAAACAAATCTCAGGGTTGTATATGGTGGCATATATGTACCTCGATAATAAACTTTGAACCCCCTAACGTTGTGGTACAGTATGGAATGTAGAATGCACTCCTCGTAGACGCAGAGGCTTCAAGAAAAGTGTTGGGAAACGCCCAATAGGGAACAACATAGAGGGTCACGGACAAGGGGCTGGGGGATGTTACTGGTAGTGGAGGGGTTTCCAACAGTGGGGGGGTCTCGGACTAGAGGGCTCAGCCTCAGAATACAAGGACGTACCTTTAGAAGGGAGTTGAGGAGTTTCTTTGACCAGAGGGTGGCGAATCCGTGGAATTCATTGCTGCAGGAGGCGATGGAGGCCGAGTCATTGGCTTCATATAAAGTGGAGGCTGACAGCTCAGGGTGGCAAAAATGTTTGGGGCCAAGGCAGGGGATTTGGGGGTGGGGGGGTGGGGTCGAGAGGGATAATAAGCCAGCCCTGATGGAACGGCAGAACGGAGTCGACGGGTCGAATGGCCTAATGGCGCTCCTTTGCCCAACGGTCTACCTGGCAGCTCTCCGACAGACAAAGCTGGAGTAATCGGCCAAGTGTTCCCGCTCTGCGGTGTAACCGAAGATTTACGGGGCTGTCGCCAGTACCTGAATTGCAGGGAGAGGTTGAATAAGGTTTGAAGTGCAGAGGAGGGGAAGATGGCGGCGCGAGGCAGCGCGCACAGCCACTCCGAAATGACAGCGTATTTGTTAAATAGGGGCCGTGCACAATCCTGATTTGATGGAGACGGACGTAAGAAGCACGGAGGAACATCTGGAGAACCTTCTGAAATGCCCGCTTCGCTGCTGCTGCTGCTACTGTGCGATCGAGAATCTCCGGAGGGGGAAGGCCCCAAATCCCCGGCTTTGCCTATTGCCGGGGTCGAGGTCGAAGCACTCGGCAGAGATGGTGCTCGGTGCTCGGTGTCGGAGGGCTGGTCGGAGGCTCGAAGCTTTCGGACGGACTCAAGAGTTGGCTGTGATTGGGTGCTTCCAGGGTGCTGCATCGGCAAGTTTGCGGCGCTGGAAGCTCATGGCAGGAAGAGTTTCTTCCTTCTACCGTCTGCATGAGATGATGGGACTTTCGAGAGACTTTGAGACTTTTTTTTTACCGTGCCCATGGTCTGTTCTTCATCAAATTACGGTATTGCTTTGCACTGTTGTAACTACATGTTATAATTATGTGGTATTTGTCAGTTTTTCAGTCTTGGTCTGTCCTGTGTTTCTGTGATATCATACTGGAGGAAATATTGTATCATTCTTTAATGCATGCATTACTAAATGACAATAAAAGAGGACTGTGTGTCCTCATAATCTAATCTAATCTAATTTATTCCCCGGGACGTAGGAGATCGAGGAGAGATTTGACAGAGGTGTGCCAGATTATGAGGGATTATAGATAGGGTAACTGCGAGCAAGCTTTTCCTGCTGAGGTTGGGCGAGGTCACAACTAGAGGTCATGGGTTAAGGGTGAAAGGTGAGGTGTCTGAGGGGGAACCGTCTTCGCTCGTAACGGGCTGAGAGCGCGGCGCCAGCGCAAGTGGGTGATGCGATTTCGATCTCAATGTTTAGGAGAAGTTGGGATAGGGGCATGGATGTTGGGGGTGGTGGTCGGGGGGGGGAGAAGAGGCGTCGGGGGCCTTGGAGAAGGTCGGTGGGACTAGGCGGTTTTAAACCACAAACAAGTGAAAATCTGCAGACGCTGGAAACCCGAGCAAAACACACACACACACACACACACACACACACACACACAAATTGCAGGAGGAACTCAGCAGGTCAGGCAGCATCTATAGGGGATTAAAAAAGAGTGCAGTCGATGTTGCTGGCCCTTTCAGCAGGATCTGCCAAAGGCTCTTGGCCCAAAACGTCAAGTGTACTCTTTTTGTGTGGGGGGGGGAGGAACTAGGCGGTTCAATGGGCTAGCACAGACTAGATGGGCAGAACGGCCTGTTTCTGTGCTATGATTCCAACCGTTCCAGTGATTCCAAAGCCACAGAGGATGAATTCTCCGTTCGATACTCTGACGTCCCAGTCAGGAGGTGACTGGCCTTTCTCTTCCGGGAGACAGTCGACAGCGAGCTCCAGTGGAACGCGGTAGCGTGACAGCGGGAAGACGCTTCCCCTTCTGGGGAGAGGATCGGCACACAACACCCGAAGGAGAGTCCAGGACGAGGTTCAGAAGCAATTCCTTCCTGCTCGAAGAGCAGTAACGAGCCGGCCGGCATCAGCTCCGGACTTCCAAGCGAACGGTCCTGGGTTCACATCCGTTCGGCTCCTTGTGTGCTTTCAAACCACGAGGGGCATGCGGGCAAGTGGGCGAATCAACCCTTTTGCGCTTTCTGACCTTGTCACTCGAGATTCAGTGCCCACTTTGATCTGGCCCACGTTGTCGTCACCCTTGGCAACACTTGCCCTCATTGCAACATTGCATGCCATCTTGGACAATGTCTCCCAGCCACTACATAATGTACTGGGTGGGCACAGGAGTACATTCAGCCAGAGACTCATTCCACCGAGATGCAACACAGAGTGTCATAGGAAGTCATTCCTGCCTGTGGCCATCAAACTTTACAACTCCTCCCTTGGAGGGTCAGACACCCTGAGCCAATAGGCTGGTCCTGGACTTATTTCCTGGCATAATTTACATATTACTATTTAACTATTTATGGTTTTATTACTATTTTATTATTTATGGTGCAACTGTAACGAAAACCAATTTCCCTCGGGATCAATAAAGTATGACCATGAATATAACACACACAAAATGCTGGTGGAATGCAGCAGGCCAGACAGCACCCATAGGAGGAAGTACAGTCGACGTTACGGGCCGAGACCCTTCGTCAGGACTAACTAGCTTCATCTGGTTAGTCCTGACGAAGGGTCTCAGCCCGAAACGTCGACTGTGCTTCTTCCTATAGTTGCTGTCTGGCCTGCTGCGTTCCACCAGCATTTTGTGTGTGTGTGTTGCCTGAATTTCCAGCATGTGCAGATTTCCCCGTACTTGCCTTTATTGGACCTTTCTTTTCGTGATTCATTTTTTTTTATCGAAGTTCATCATCAAACAAACATTTCCATAAGATGTCGAGTCAAGCCAAGTCAAGTCGCTTTTTATTGTCAATTTGACCATAAGCTGCTGGTACAGTACACAGTAAAAACAAAACAACGTTCCTCCGGGTCCCTGGTGCTACTTGAAACAACACAAAACTTCACGAGACTACGTGAGACAGCACAAGGCTACACTAGACTACGTAAAACAACATAAAACTACACTAGACTATGTGAGACAGCACAAGGCTACACTAGATTACATAAGACAACACAAAAACTACACTAGACTATGGACCTACACAGGACCACAAAAAATGCACAGAACAGTGCAGGGCAGTACAATAAATAATAAACAAGACAACAGGCACAGTAGAGGACAAATTACAATATAATAATAAATGATGCAGTCAGCAGTCTAGACTCTGGACTCTAGGAGTCTGACGGCTTGGGGGAAGAAAACTGTTGCACAGTCTGGTCGTGAGAGCCCGAATGCTTCAGTACCTTTTGCCAGATGGCAGGAGGGAGAGGAGTTTGTGTGAGGGGTGAGTGTTTTAGATACTGTACCTATATATAACATATAATCATATTTGCCACAAATCTCCACATAATATTTATCTGAGGTATACACCTATAGAAAAGAGAGGAAAGAAAGAACAAGCAAAAGGAGAAAACTATGCACAAGTAGGGAGTGATCTTTTTTTTTACAACATATTCATTGATTTGTGAGAATAAAATCAGGCCTATGAGGTGTTATGTAGTTAAACCATTTTTCCCAGTATGAATCAAATTATTCCAACTTATGATTAACAGAAGCTGATATCTTCTCCATTTTGTAAATGTCCATTGTAATTCCCATCCATGCTGTTCTGTGATAACCATTTCCTGGTAAGGGTCTTTTTACCAGCCACCATCAGTATATTCATTAAATATTTATCTCTTTTCAACCATTGTTGAGGTATATGTCCAAAATATATGGTCTTACTCTCTAAGGGTATTTCACATTTAAAGATGTCTTGTAGGGCATTATGTATCCCACTCTAATAGTCTTTGATAATGGGGCATTCCCGGAAAATATGATAATGGTGTGCATTTTGATTTCCACAATTTCTCCAGCAAACAGGGAGGTTGTTATCATAATGGGATTTCTGAGAGGGTGTAATAAAATATCTTATCAAGTTTTTCCACCCGAACTCCCTCCATTTCTGTGAACTGGTACCACTTCCATTGATACCTCCATATTATTGCCCATTCTTCCTCAGATATTATTATCCCTCCTTCCTTCTCCCGTTTTGTTTTAATGTATGAAGTAGAACGTGTTTCAAGATTTGACAAACCCTTACACATGCTCGAAATGATTCTACTACCGTTATCTGAATTATAAGCTTTTCTAAATAGCTCTATCAAACATGTTGCCTTGGTTACATTTTTAACTCTCCTAGTAACATAATGTCGCATCTGTAAATACCAGTAAAAGTCTTGTTTCCTTTGTTGGATCTTGCTCCTCCTTACACAAGCCATCAGGTTTGTGGGGGTGTGGCCGGGGTTAATCGGGGTGCGCCTGGGGTTAGTGGGGGTGTGTGCCCTGTTGGACCTTAGGATTCGGTTTGAGGGCAGGGCAGGCGGATGTATATATGGGGCTGGGAGAGATATGGCTGTGGAGTTTTGTGTGGTGAGGTATGCGGTGCAATGGCAGACAGGGTAGCGTAATGGAGCCACTTTAATCTGGTCATAGTCATACTTTATTGATCCCGGGGGAAATTGGTTTTCCTTACAGTTGCTCCATAAATAAAAAATAGTAATAAAACCATACATAGTTAAATAGTAATATGTAAATTATGTCAGGGAATAAGTCCAGGACCAGCCTATTGGCTCAGGGTGTCTGACCCTCCAAGGGAGGAGTTGTAAAGTTTGATGGCCACAGGCAGGAATGACTTCCTATGACGCTCTGTGTTGCATCTCGGTGGAATGAGTCTCTGGCTGAATGTACTCCTGTGCCCACCCAGTACATTATGTAGTGGATGGGAGACATTGTCCAAGATGGCATGCAACTTGGACAGCATCCTCTTTTCAGACACCACCGTCAGAGAGTCCAGTTCCATCCCCACAACATCACTGGCCTTACGAATGAGTTTGTTGATTCTGTTGGTGTCTGCTACCCTCAGCCTGCTGCCCCAGCACACAACAGCAAACATGATCGCACTGGCCACCACAGACTCGTAGAACATCCTCAGCATCGTCCAGCAGATGTTAAAGGACCTCAGTCTCCTCAGGAAATAGAGACGGCTCTGACCCTTCCTGTAGACAGCCTCAGTGTTCTTTGACCAGTCCAGTTTATTGTCAATTCGTATCCCCAGGTATTTGTAATCCTCCACCATGTCCACACTGACCCCCTGGATGGAAACAGGGGTCACCGGTGCCTTAGCTCTCCTCAGGTCTACCACCAGCTCCTTAGTCTTTTTCACATTTTTCACGTCGTGGTCTGACACCACTTGCAAAAATGCCACCCGATGCGCAACAAGGAACGAGGACGACGATCGGGAGCACTCAGAACATGAGTCAGTGGGGAAGGGGTTGAATTCAAAGTTCAAAATGAAGTTACTATCAAAAGATACGTCACTATAGACAACCTGGAGATTCATATTCACATGGGCATTCACAGCAGAGCAGGGAAGGGCAACAGTAATAATCAAAAACTGCAAACACAGGCAACCAATGTACAAACACTAAAAACATAACAGCTGGAGATAGATTAGTGAGATAGAATAGATAGATAAGATAGAGAGGTAGATAGACAGACAGACTAGATAAGGTAGCAAACAGGAGGAAATCTGCAGTTGCTGGAAATTCAAGCAACACACATCAAAGTTGCTGGTGAACGCAGCAGGCCAGGCAGCATCTCTAGGAAGAGGTACAGTCGACGTTTCAGGCCGGGACCCTTGCGCTCACCAGCAACTTTTCTGTGTGTTGCTAAATAAGATAGACCTGAGAACAAGAGCTGCAGAGTTCCTGAAAATGAATCCATAAGTTGTGGAATCGGATCAGAGTTCAGGTGAGCGAAGTTATCGCCACTGGTTCAAGAGCCTGATGGTTGAGGGACAATAACTGTTCCTGAACCTGGTGGTGTGAGTCCTGAGGCTCCTGTACCTCCTTCCTGATGGTTGAGGGGTAATAACTGTTCCTGAACCTGGTGGTGTGGGACCTGAGGCTCCTGTACCTCCTTCCTGATGGTTTGAGGGGTAATAACTGTTCCTGAACCTGGTGGTGTGGGTCCTGAGGTTCCTGTACCTCCTTCCTGATGATTGTGGGGTAATAACTGTTCCTGAACCTGGTGGTGTGGGACCTGAGGCTCCTGTACCTCCTTCCTGCTGGTTGAGGGGTAATAACTGTTCCTGAACCTGGTGGTGTGGGTCCTGAGGCTCCTGTACCTCCTTCCTGATGGTTGAGGGGGTAATAACTGTTCCTGAACCTGGTGGTGTGGGTCCTGAGGCTCCTGTACCTCCTTCCTGATGGTTGAGGGGTAATAACTGTCCCTGAACCTGGTGGTGTGGGTCCTGAGGCTCCTGTACTTCCTTCCTGATGGTTGAGGTGTAATAACTGTTCCTGAACCTGGTGGTGTGGGACCTGAGGCTCCTGTACCTCCTTCCTGATGGTTGAGGGGTAATAGCTGTTCCTGAACCTGGTGGTGTGGGTCCTGAGGCTCCTGTACCTCCTTCCTGATGGTTTGAGGGGTAAAAACTGTTCCTGAACCTGGTGGTGTGGGTCCTGAGGCTCCTGTACCTCCTTCCTGATGGTTTGAGGGGTAATTACTGTTCCTGAACCTGGTGGTGTGGGTCCTGAGGCTCCTGTACCTCCTTCCTGATGGTTGAGGGGTAATAACTGTTCCTGAACCTGGTGGTGTGGGACCTGAGGCTCCTGTACCTCCTTCCTGATGGTTTGAGGGGTAATAACTGTTCCTGAACCTGGTGGTGTGGGACCTGAGACTCCTGTACCTCCTTCCTGATGGCAGCAGCGAGAAAAGGGGGTCCCTGTCGATGGATGCTGCTTTCTGGTGGGGAGGACTTTACCTGTGATGGACTGGGCTGTGTTCACTACTTTTTGTAGGATTTATAGACAATTCCTAATAGGGAAAGGCAGGAATCGAACCCAGGTCCCCTAACTGCTAGGCTACAATCTCACCGTCTCTATCCAAAGCTACACTGATTTTATTCTTACTGGGTACTTTGAGTTTTCCGATGGTTGCTACTGGTTCCTGGGTGCCAGGGTGGAGATGCATCCCTACCAGAGGAGGTGTGAGACGCTCCTTCCCTCTGCTAGCCTGCAGGTCACCCCTGGGCGAGGTGTAGCACCTGCTTAGCCCCCCCCCCCCGATCAGGGTCAGGTGAAACCATGGGATCAGGTGGTGGACGGTCATACGAGCAGCCGGTGCAGATCACAAGTCCTGGTGATGCGACCACTGACGCCAGGCAGACAATCTCTGAAGAGTGTTGATAATGGCTGGGGGGGGGGGGGTCACCCGTCTTGTAAGGAGAATCTTAACTAATCTTAAAGGGAGGCGAGCAATCGCTTGGTGCCTGGCAGAGCGGGCTTAAGGGGCTAGCATTGTCCGGTCGGCCCGAACGGCCCGCTTCCGCCGCACACCTCCCTCAAAGTCGCTTATTATGTGTGTCAAATACCCTGAACAACATACAGAGCCGAACTGCAATGGGCAAGTTCGATCCCGTCAGGAGAGAAAGCGAGAGGATTATGATGTTAATAATAAAGGCTTTGTTTAAAAAGATTGCTGAAATGTGAAAGAAAACTAATCTCAGGAAATGAACTAATTCAGCATGGCAAACTGTCGAACAAAGTGGCGAGTTACTAGCCCCAACACGAGAAAATCTGCAGTCGCCAGAAATCGACACACACACACAGACACAGACACACACACACACATACATACACACAGAGACACATACACAGACACATACATACACACACACACACACAGACACACACACACACACATACACACAGAGACACATACACAGACACATACATACACACACACACACACACATACACATACACACACACAGAAAATTCTGGAGGTCTCCAGAGATTCTCCCGGTGAAGGGTCTCGGCCCGAAACGTCGACTGCACTCTTTTTTTTAATGCCAGCACTTTGGTCAAAAGTAGCACTATTGACACCGCGGCGCTCCCTCATTACAGCACCACCCACCGCGCGGCGCTCCCTCGGTGCTGCACTGCCGCGACCCGGAGGTGCCCGGGAGCCCAGCCTGCAGTGCGGCGCTCCCTCTGTAACCGGCATAGTGTTGCGCTCCCTCATTATAGCACCACACACAGCGCGGCGCTTCCTCTGGGCTGTACTGCCGCGACCCAGAAGTGCCGGGAGTCCCGTCTGCAGTGCGGCACTCCTTCTGTAACTGTCTCCCTCATCATAGCACCACCCAACGCGCGGCGCTCCCTCTGGGCTGCACTGCCACGTCCCGGAGGAGACCGGGAGTCCCGTCTGCAGTGCGGCGCTCCCTCTGTAACCGGCATACAATGTCGCGCTCCCTCATCATAGCACCACCCAACGCGCGGCGCTCCCTCTGGGCTGCACTGCCACGTCCCGGAGGAGACCGGGAGTCCCGTCTGCAGTGCGGCGCTCCCTCTGTAACCGGCATACAGTGTCGCGCTCCCTCATCATAGCACCATCCACCGTGCGGCGCTCCCTCTGGGCTGCACTGCCGAGTCCCGGAGGAGACCGGGAGCTAGGCGAGGGGGAACTCAGCCCAGGTTCGGGAGAGGCGGTGGCTGTACCCACGCCGGTGACCCGGGGCAGCGGCACCGGGATCCTTCCCCCGCGGGGGACTGTACCTGTACCAGGTGAGTGCGTCCGCTCCTGGATCCCGAAGCAGGAGGAGGAGGAGGAGGCTGAGACCGGACCGGGACTCCTCGCAGCCCGCCCCGGTGTGTGTGAGCGCCCTTGACGCCGCCGAGGGACGAAGGACGGAGTCCGCTGCCGATTCCGTGCGGTTCCGAAATCGCGATCGCTACCTGTCGCCGCAGGGCACCCTGGGAGCTGTAGTCCCAAAAACCGCCGGCGGGCTCCGGGCGCCAGGGTCACCGCGCAGCCGGACTACAACTCCCGGGAGGCCACGAGGCACATCGGAGTTTAAAGGGACATTGACCCATGGCGCCGGGCGCTAATGCGGCCAGTTTTTGCGATCGCATCTCAATAGGACATTTGTGTTAGAGAGACAGAGAACATCACAGGGCCGCGACCGAGGTCAATCTAACCCGTCTCTCCATTTTTTTTTCCATCGACACTCCTGCCGACCTAAAAGTTTATTCCCTTCCCCTCTCTCTCCCACTCTCCCCTACCTCTCTCTTCCCCACTCTCCCGTACCCCTCTCTCTCCCACTCTCCCCTACCTCTCTCTTCCCCACTCTCCCCTACCCCTCTCTGCCACTCTCCCCCTACCCCGTCTCTCTGCCACTCTCCCCTACCCCTCTCTCCCCCACTCACCCCTTCCCCTCTCTCTCCCACTCTCCCCTACCTCTCTCTTCCCCACTCTCCCCTACCCCTCTCTGCCACTCTCCCCTACCCCTCTCTCCCCCACTCACCCCTTCCCCTCTCTCTCCCACTCACCCCTTCCCCTCTCTCTCCCACTCTCCCCTACCCCGTCTCTCTCCCACTCTCCCCCTACCCCTCTCTGCCACTCTCCCCTACCCCTCTCTGCCACTCTCCCCTACCCCTCTCTCCCCCACTCACCCCTTCCCCTCTCTCTCCCACTCTCCCCTACCCCCTCTCTCTCCCACTCTCCCCTACCTCTCTCTTCCCCACTCTCCCCTACCCCTGTCACTCTCCCACTCTCCCGTACCACTCTCTGCCACTCTCCCCTACCCCTGTCACTCTGCCACTCTCCCCTACCCCTGTCACTCTCCCACTCTCCCCCTACCCCGTCTCTCTCCCACTCTCCCCCTACCCCTCTCTGCCACTCTCCCCTACCCCTCTCTGCCACTCTCCCCTACCCCTCTCTCCCCCACTCACCCCTTCCCCTCTCTCTCCCACTCTCCCCTACCCCGTCTCTCTCCCACTCTCCCCCTACCCCTCTCTGCCACTCTCCCCTACCCCTCTCTGCCACTCTCCCCTACCCCTCTCTCCCCCACTCACCCCTTCCCCTCTCTCTCCCACTCTCCCCTACCCCGTCTTTCTCCCACTCTCCCCCTACCCCTCTCTGCCACTCTCCCCTACCCCTCTCTGCCACTCTCCCCTACCTCTCTCTTCCCCACTCTCCCCTACCCCTCTCTGCCACTCTCCCCCTACCCCGTCTCTCTGCCACTCTCCCGTACCCCTCTCTCCCCCACTCTCCCGTACCCCTCTCTCCCCCACTCTCCCCTACCTCTCTCTTCCCCACTCTCCCCTACCCCTCTCTGCCACTCTCCCCTACCCCTGTCACTCTGCCACTCTCCCCTACCCCTGTCACTCTCCCACTCTCCCCCTACCCCGTCTCTCTGCCACTCTCCCGTACCCCTCTCTCCCCCACTCTCCCCCACTCTCCCCTACCTCTCTCTTCCCCACTCTCCCCTACCCCTCTCTGCCACTCTCCCCCTACCCCGTCTCTCTGCCACTCTCCCGTACCCCTCTCTCCCCCACTCTCCCCTACCTCTCTCTTCCCCACTCTCCCCTACCCCTCTCTTCCCCACTATCCCCTACCCCTCTCTCCCACTCTCCCCTCTACCCTTCTCTCTCCCACTCTCCCCCTACCCCTCCCTCCCCCACTCTCCCCTACCCCTCACTCCCCCACATTCCCTCTACCCCTCTCTCCCCCACTCTCCCCTCTAACACTCTCTCTCTCACTATCCCCCTACCCCTCTCTCTCCTACTCTCCCCTCTACCCCTCTCTCCCCCACTGTCCCCTACCCCACTCGCCCCTCTACCCCTCTCTCTCTCCCAGTCTCCCCTACCCCTCTCTCCCACTCTCCACTTCCCCTCTCTCTCCCACTCTCCCCTACCCCACTCTCTCCCACTCTCCCCTAACCCTCTATCTCCCCCACACTCCCCTCTACCCCTCTCTCTCCCATTCTCCCTCTACCCCTCTCTCTCTGCCACTCTCCCCTACCCCTCTCTCTGCCACTCTCCCCGTCCCGTCTATCCCACTCTCCCTTAGCCCTCTCTCTCCCACTCTCCCCTCTACCGTTCTCTCCCCCACTGTCCCCTCTACCCCTCTCTCTCCCACTGTCCCCTACCCCACTCGCCCCTCTACCCCTCTCTCTCTCCCAGTCTCCCCTACCCCTCTCTCCCACTCTCCACTTCCCCTCTCTCTCCCACTCTCCCCTACCCCACTCTCTCCCACTCTCCCCTAACCCTCTATCTCCCCCACACTCCCCTCTACCCCTCTCTCTCCCATTCTCCCTCTACCCCTCTCTCTCTGCCACTCTCCCCTACCCCTCTCTCTGCCACTCTCCCCGTCCCGTCTATCCCACTCTCCCTTAGCCCTCTCTCTCCCACTCTCCCCTCTACCGTTCTCTCCCCCACTGTCCCCCTACCCCTCTCTCTCTCTCCCACTCTCCCCTTTAACACCCTGTCTATCCCACTCTCCCGTCTACCCCACTCTCCCCCTACCCCTCTCTACCCCACTCTCCCCTACCCCTCTCTACCCCACTCTCCCCTACCCCTCTCTCTCCAACACTCACCCCCTACCCCTCTCTAACCCACTTTCCCCCTACCCCTCTCTAACCCACTCTCCCCCTACCCCTCTCTCTCCCCCTCTCCCCTACCCCTCTCTCTCCCCCTCTCCCCTACCCCTCTCTCCCCCACTCTCCCCCTACCCCTCTCTACCCCACTCTCCCCTACCCCTCTCTCTCCCACTCTCCCCCTACCCTCTCTCCCTACCCTCTCTCCCCCACTCTCCCTCTACCCCTCGCTCTTCACTCCCCCTCTACCCCTCTCTCTCTCCCACTCTCCCCTACCCCTCTCTCTCCCACTCTCCACTACCCCTCTCTCCCACGCTCCCCTACCTCTCTCTCCCCCACTCTCCCCCTACCCCTCACTCCCCCACTCTCCCCTACCCCTCTCTCTCCCACTCTCACCCTACCCTCTATCTCCCACTCTCCCCTAACCTTCCCTCTCCCACTCTCCCCTACCTCTCTCTCCCCCACTCTCCCCTCTACCCCTCTCTCTCCCACTCTCCCCCCACACCTCCCTCCCCCACTCTCCCCATACCCCTCTCTCCCGTACCCCTCTCTCCCGTACCCCTCTCTCCCCGTACCCCCTCTCACCCACTCTCCCCCTACCCCACTCTCTTCCACTCACCCCTCTAACCCCCTCTCTCTCCCACTCTCCCCTACCCCTCTCTCCCCCACTCTCCCCTACCCCTCTCCCCTCCACTCTCCCTCTACCCCTCTCTCTCCCACTCTCCCCTACCCCTCTCTCTCCCACTCTCCCCTACCCCACACTCTCCCACTCTATCCTATCCCTCACTCCCCCACTCTCCCCTGCCGCTCTCTCCCCGACTATCCCCTACCCCTCTCTCTCACTCTCCCCCTACCCCTCTCTCTCCCACTCTCCCCTCTACCCCTCTCTCTCCCACTCTCCCCCTATCCCACTGTCCCACTCGCCCCTCTACCCCTCTCTCCCTCCCAATCTCCCCTACCCCTCTCTCCGACTCTCCACTTCCCCTCTCTCTCCCACTCTCCCCTACCCCTCTCTCCCACTCTCCCCTACCCCTCTCTCTCCCACTCTCCCCTACCCCTCTCTCTCCCACTCTCCCCTACCCCTCTCTCTCCCACTCTCCCCTACCCTCTCTCTCTCCCACTCTCCCCTACCCCTCTCTCCCCCACTCTCCCCTACCCCTCTCTCCCACTCTCCCCTACCCCTCTCTCTCCCACTCTCCCCTACCCCTCACTCCCACACTATCCCCTACCCCTCTCTCCCACGCTCCCCTACCTCTCTCTCCCCCACTCTCCCCCTACCCCTCACTCCCCCACTCTCCCCTACCCCTCTCTACCCCACTCTCCCCTACCCCTCTCTCTCCAACACTCACCCCCTACCCCTCTCTAACCCACTTTCCCCCTACCCCTCTCTAACCCACTCTCCCCCTACCCCTCTCTCTCCCCCTCTCCCCTACCCCTCTCTCTCCCCCTCTCCCCTACCCCTCTCTCCCCCACTCTCCCCCTACCCCTCTCTACCCCACTCTCCCCTACCCCTCTCTCTCCCACTCTCCCCCTACCCTCTCTCCCTACCCTCTCTCCCCCACTCTCCCTCTACCCCTCGCTCTTCACTCCCCCTCTACCCCTCTCTCTCTCCCACTCTCCCCTACCCCTCTCTCTCCCACTCTCCCCTACCCCTCTCTCCCACGCTCCCCTACCTCTCTCTCCCCCACTCTCCCCCTACCCCTCACTCCCCCACTCTCCCCTACCCCTCTCTCTCCCACTCTCACCCTACCCTCTATCTCCCACTCTCCCCTAACCTTCCCTCTCCCACTCTCCCCTACCTCTCTCTCCCCCACTCTCCCCTCTACCCCTCTCTCCCACTCTCCCCCCCACTCTCCCCCCACACCTCCCTCCCCCACTCTCCCCACCCCTCTCTCCCCCTCTTCCCCCTCTCTACCCTCTCCCCACTATTCCCAACCTCTCTCTCTCCCCATTATTCCCCACCCCTCTCTCCCCACTATTCCCCACCCCTCTCTCTCCCCCCACTATTTCCCACCCCTCTCTCTCCCCTCACTATTCCCCCACCCCTCTCTCTCCCCCCACTATTCCCCCACCCCTCTCTCTCTCTCCCCACTATTCCCCTGGCCCCCTCTCTCTCCCCCCACTATTCCCCACCCCTCTCTCCCCCCACTATTCCCCTACCCCTCTCTCCCCCACTCTCCCCTACCGCTCTCTCCCCCACTATCCCCTACCCCTCTCTCCCCACTCTCCCCTACCCCTCTCTCTCCCACTCTCCCCCTACCCCTCTCTCTCCCACTCCCCCCTACCCCTCTCTCCCCCAATCTCCCCTACCCCTCTCTCCACTCTCCCACTTCCCCTCTCTCTCTCCACTCTCCCCTACCCTCTCTCCCCACTCTCCCCTACCCCTCTCTCCCACTCTCCCCTACCCCTCTCTCTCCCCACTCTCCCCTACCCCTCTCTCCCCCACTCTCCCCTCTACCCCTCTCTCTCCCACTCTCCCCTACCCCTCTCTCTCCCACTCTCCCCTACCCCTCTCTCTCCCACTCTCCCCTACCCCTCTCTCCCCCACTCTCCCCTACCCCTCCTCCCCACTATCCCCTACCCCTCTCTCCCACGCTCCCCTACCCTCTCTCTCCCCCACTCTCCCCCTACCCCTCACTCCCCCACTCTCCCCTACCCCTCTCTCTGCCACTCTCACCCTACCCTCTATCTCCCACTCTCCCCTAACCTTCCCTCTCCCACTCTCCCCTACCTCTCTCTCCCCCACTCTCCCCTCTACCCCTCTCTCTCCCACTCTCCCCCCACACCTCTCTCCCCCTCTCCCCTACCCCTCTCTCCCACCCCTCTCTCCCCCCCCTCTCTCCCCCTACCCCCTCTCACCCACTCTCCCCCTACCCCACTCTCTCTTCCCCACACCCCTCTAACCCCCTCTCTCTCCCACTATCCCCTACCCCTCTCTCCCCCACTCTCCCCTACCCCTCTCCCCCCACTCTCCCTCTACCCCTCTCTCTCCCACTCTCCCCTACCCCTCTCTCCCCACTACCCCCTACTCACCCACTCTCCCCCCCTCACTCCCCCACTCTCCCCTGCCCTCTCTCCCCACTATCCCCTACCCCTCTCTCTCCCACTCTCCCCCTACCCCTCTCTCTCCCACTCTCCCCTCTACCCCTCTCTCTCCCACTCTCCCCCTACCCCTCTCTCTCCCACTCCCCCACCCCTCTCTCTCCCCACTATCCCCCTACCCCTCTCTCCCCCCACTCCCCACTCTCTCTCCCACTCTCTCCCCACTCCCTCTCCCACCCCTCTCTCTCCACTCTCCCCTACCCCTCTCTCTCCACCTCCCCTCTTCCCCTCCCTCTCTCTCCCCCCTCCCCCTACCCCTCTCTCTCCCCACTCCCCCTACCCCTCTCTCCCCCACTCTCCCCTACCCCTCTCTCCCCACTCCCCCTACCCCTCTCTCTCCCACTCTCCCCACCCCTCTCTCCCCACACTCCCCCTACCCCTCTCTCCCACTCCCCCTACCCTCTCTCCCCCCCTCTCTCCCCTACCCCTCTCTCCCCCACTCTCCCCTACCCCTCTCTCCCCCCACTCTCCCCTACCCCTCTCTCTCCCCACTATCCCCCTACCCCTCTCTCCTCCCCCACTCTTCCCCCTACCCCTCTCTCTCCCCCACTCTCCCCTACCCCCCTCTCTCCCCCTCTCCCCTACCCTCTCTCCCCACTTCCCCCCTCTCTCTCCCCCCTACCCCCACCCCTCTCTCCCCACTCCCCCTCCCCCCACTCCCCCCACCCCTCTCTCCCCCACTCTCCCCTACCCCTCTCTCCCCCCCCCCCTCTCCCACTCTCCCCTACCCCTCTCTCTCCCACTCTCCCCTACCCCTCTCTCCCCACTCTCCCCCCCTCTCTCTCCCCACTCCCCACCCCTCCTCTCCCCACTTCCCCCACCCCCTCTCCCCCACTCCCACCCCTCTCCCTCCCCCACCCCTCTCTCCTCTCCCCCATCTCCCCACCCCTCTCTCCACTTCCCCCCCTCTCTCTCCCCCACTCCCCACCCCTCTCCCCACTCCCCTCTCTCTCCCACTTCCCCCACCCTCTCTCCCCACTCTCCCCACCCCTCTCTCTCCCACTCTCCCCACCCTCTCTCTCCCCCACTCCCCCACTTCCCCTCCTCTCTCCCCACTACCCCTACCCCTCTCTCTCTCCCCACTCTCCCCCTACCCCTCCCACTCCCCCCCTACCTCCTCTCCCCTCTCCCCCCACTATCTCCCCTACCCCTCTCTCCCCCACTCTCCCCACCCCTCTCCCCCCCTCCCCCACCCTCTCTCCCTCCTCCCACTCTCCCCCTACCCCTCTCTCTCCCACTCTCCCCCTACCCTCTCTCTCCCCACTCTCCCCTACCCCTCTCTCCCCCACTCTCCCCCTACCCCTCTCTCTCCACTACTCCCTCTACCCCTCTCTCCCACTCTCCCCTACCCCTCTCTCTCCCCCTCCCCCACCCCTCTCTCCCCCCACTCCCCCCCCTCCCCCACCTCTCTCCCTCCCCACTATCTCCCCCACCCTCCCTCTCTCCCCTACCCCACCTCTCCTCTCCCCTACCCTCTCTCCCCCACTCTCCCCTCCCCTCTCTCCCCACTATCTCCCCTACCCCTCTCTCTCCCACTCTCCCCTACCCCTCTCTCCCCCACTATCCCCTACCCCTCTCTCCCCCACTCTCCCCTCCCTCTCTCCCCACCTCTCCACCCCTCTCTACCCCCACTACCCCCCACCCCTCTCTCCCCCACTCTCCCCTCTCTCCCACTCTCCCCCTACCCCTCTCTCTCCCCCACTCTCCCCTACCCCTCTCTCTCCCACTCTATCTCCCCCACTCCTCTCCCCCCACTACCCCCCTCTCTCACTCTCTCCCTCCCACTATCCCCTACCCTCTCTCTCTCTCCCCACTACCCCCACCCCTCTCTCTCCCACTCCCTCTCCCTCCCCCCTCTTCCCTACCCCTCCCTCTCTCCCCTCTACTCTCCCCCACTCCCCCTCCCTCTCTCCCACTTCCCCACCCCTCTCTCTCCCACTTCTCCCCTACCCCTCTCTCTCCCCACTATTCCCCCCCCCTCTCTCTCCCACTCTCCCTACCCCTCTCTCTCCTCCCACTCCCCCTACCCCTTCTCCCCACTCCCTCTCTCTCCCCACTCCCGCTACCCCTTTCTCTCCCACTCCCCCTCTTGCCCCCACTATCCCCACTCCCTCTCCCCCAGCCCTCTCTCCCCACTATCCCCTGTCCCTCTCTCCTCACTCTCCCCCTACCCCTCTCTCCCCACTCTCCCCCTACCCCTCTCTCCCCACTCTCCCCCACCCCTCTCTCTCCCACTCTTCCCCACCCCCTCTCTCCCCACTCTCCCCCACCCTCTCTCTCCCCCCTATTCCCACCCCTCTCTCTCCCACTCTCCCCCACCCCTCTCTCCCCCACTATTCCCCTCACCCCTCTCTCTCCCCACTTCCCCCTACCCCTCTCTCTCCCCACTCTTCCCCCACCCCTCTCTCCCCCCACTCCCCCCACCCCTCTCTCCCCCACTCTCCCCCCCCTCTCTCCCCCCCTATTCCCCTGTCCCTCCCTCCCCCCTACTTCCCCCACCCCTCTCTCTCACCCCACTATTCCCCCACCCCTCTCTCTCCCCACTATTCCCCCACACCCTCTCTCTCCCCACTATTCCCCCACCCCTCTCTCCCCCCACTATTCCCCCACCCTCAACTATTCCCTCACCCCTCTCTCCTCACTATTCCCCCACCCCTCTCTCTCCCCCACTACCGCCACCCCTTTCTCCCCACACCCCCTTTCACCCCCACTATGCCCCACCCCCTCTCCCCCAGCCCTCCCTCTCCCCACTATTCCCCTGTCCCTCTCTCCTCAGTATTCCCCCACCCCTCTCTCCCCACTATTCCCCGTCCCTCTCTCCCCACTATTCCCCCACCCCTCTCTCCCCACTATTCCCCACCCCTCTCTCTCCCCCCACTATTCCCCCACCTCTCTCTCCC
>NC_086128.1:66792420-66806907 GCF_963921235.1 Mobula hypostoma | reverse complement strand
CCCACCTCTCTCTCTCTCATCTCTCTCTCTATCTCTTTCCCTCTCTCTCCATTTTCTCCCCTACACCCTCTCTCTCAGCCACTCCCCTACCCCTCTCTCCCACTCTCCACTTCCCCTACCCACTACGTTTCCCCCTACCCCCTCTCTCATCCTCCACTATCCCCTCTCCTCCCTCCTACCCCTACACACTCCTCTCCCTCAACCCCTCTCCTCCCACTCTCACTACCCTCACCTCTCTTCCTCCATTTCCCCTACCCCTCTCTCTCTGCTCACTCTTCCCCCTTACCCTCTCTCTCCCACTCTCCCCTAGCCCTCACCTCCCCCACCCTCCCTCCCCCTATTCCCCCATCCTCCTCTCCATCCCCACTTTCCCCCATCTCCCTCTATCTCTTTCCCCACTCCCTCCTACCCCCCCTCACCCCTCCTCCCCTCCCACCCCTCCTCCACCTCCCCCACCCTCTCTCCCCCTCCACCTCTCTTCCTCCTATCCCTCCACCTCTCTCCCCTTCCAACTCCCCACCCCCTCATCCTTCCCTCCTCCCACCCTCCTCTCTCCCACCTCCCACCCCTCTCTCTCTGCCACTCTCCCCACCCTCCTCCCTCCGCCACTACTCCCCATCCTCCCCTCCCCCACTCCCTCCAAGCTCCTCCCACCTCCCCTCTACCTCCGTCCCCCTCTCCCACTATTCCCCCATCCCTCTCTCCCTCCCCTTCCCCCTCCCTCCCTCCTATCATCCCCACTCTCCCTCTCCCCCACTACTTCCCCTACCCCTCTCTCTCTCCCACTCTCCCCCACCCCATTCTCTACCTCCTACCCCACTCATCTTCCCCGACCCTCTCCCTCCCCTCACCTCTCTCTCCCTCTCCCCATCCCCCTCCCTCTCTCCCCACTCTCCCCCTACCCCTCCCCACCTCCTCCCCCTCTCCCCACTCCCTCTCCCCTCTCCACCACTCCTCCCACCCCTCTCTCCCCCCCTCCCCTACCCCTCTCTCCCTCCATTCTCTCCCACTCTCTCTCCCACTCTCCCCCACCCTCTCTCCCCCACTCTCCCCTACCCCTCACTCTTCCCCACCCCCTCTCTCCCACTCTCCCCACTACCCCTCTCTCTCTCTCCACTATCTCCCTACCACTCTCTCTTCACTCTCTCCCCCACCCTCTCTCCCCCCACCTACCTCTCTCCCTCCACTCGCCCCTCACCCCTCTCTCCCTCCCTCCATCTTCCCCTACCCTCTCTCTCCCACTTCCTCCCCCACCCCTCCCCCTCTCTCCCACCCCCCACCCCTCTCTCTCTCCCACTCTCCCCCACCCCTCTCTCCCACCCACTCTCCTCCCACCCCTCCACTCTCCCCCACCCCTCTCCCCCTACTCCTCTTCTCCATATCCCCCCTCTCCTCCCCACCCCCCCTCCCTCTCCCCTCTACCCCTCTCTCTCTCTACCCACTCTACCCCCCTACCCCTCTCTCTCTCCCCACTCTCCCCCTACCCCCCTCTCTCCCCCACTCTACCCCTCTCCCCACTCTCCCCTCTCTCCCCCCACTCTCCCTCTACCCCTCTCCCTCTACCCCCCTCTCCCACTCTCCCCCTACCCCTCTCTACCCCTCTCTCCCACTACTCCCCTCTCTACCCACTCTCACCCACATACCCCACTCTCCCCACTCTCCCTCTACCCCTCTCTCCCACTCTCCCCCACCCCTCTCTCCCTCTCCCCTACCTCTCTCTCCCACTCTCCCCCTACCCCTCTCTACCCCACTCTCCCCTACCCCTCTCTCTCCCACTCTCCCCTACCCCTCTCTCTCCCACTCCCTCCCCTCTCCCTATCCCCTGCCCTCTCCCCCTCTCCCCTACCCCTACCCGTCTCTCCCCCTCTCCCCTCTACCCCTCTCTCTCCCACTCTCCCCTCTACCCCCCTCTCTCTCCCACTCTCCCCTACCCCTCTCTCTCCCACTCTCCCCTACCGCTCTCTCCCACTCTCCCCTACCCCTCTCTCCCACTCTCCCCTACCCCTCTCTCTCCCACTCTCCCCTACCCCTCCCTCTCTCTCCCCTACTCTCCCCCTACCCCTCTCTCCCCACTCTCCCCCTACCCCTCTCTCCCCCACTCTCCCCCTACCCCTCTCACCCACTCTCCCCTACCCCTCTCTCCCACTCTCCCCCTACCCCTCTCTCTCCCACTCTCCCCTACCCCTCTCTCTCCCACTCTCCCCTACCCCTCTCTCCCCCACTCTCCCCATACCCCTCTCTCCCTCCCAATCTCCCCTACCCCTCTCTCTCCCACTCTCCCCCTACCCATCTCTCTCCCTCTCTCCCCTACCCCTCTCTCTCCCACTCTCCCCTACCCCTCTCTCCCACTCTCCCCTACCCCTCTCTCTCCCACTCTCCCCTACCCCTCTCTCCCACACTATCCCCTACCCCTCTCTCCCACGCTCCCCTACCTCTCTCTCCCCCACTCTCCCCCTACCCCTCTCTCCCCCACTCTCCCCTACCCCTCTCTCTCCCACTCTCCCCTTACCCCCCTCTCTCCCACTCTCCCCTAACCTTCCCTCTCCCACTCTCCCCTACCTCACTCTCCCACTCTCTGCCCTCTACCCCTCTCTCTCCCACTCTCCCCCCACCCCTCTCTCTCCCACTCTCTCCCCCTACCCCTCTCTCCCACGTCCCTCTACCCCTCTCCCCCTACCCCTCTCTACCCCACTCTCTCCCTCTACCCCCTCTCTCCCACTCTCCCCCTACCCCACTCTCTCTTCCACTCTCCCCTACCCCCTCTCTCTCCCACTCTCCCCCTACCCCTCTCTACCCCACTCTCCCCCTACCCCTCTCTCTCCCACTCTCCCCTACCCCTCTCTCCCCCACTCTCCCTCTACCCCTCTCTCTCCCACTCTCCCCTACCCCTCTCTCTCCCACTCTCCCCTACCCCTCTCTCCCCCACTCTCTCCCTACCCCCTCTCCCTCCCTCTCTCCCCCTCTCCCCTACCCCCTCTCACCCACTCTCCCCCTACCCCACTCTCTTCCACTCACCCCTCTAACCCCCTCTCTCTCCCACTCTCCCCCTACCCCACTCTCCCACTCGCCCCTCTACCCCTCTCTCCCTCCCCAATCTCCCCTACTCTCCTCTCTCTCCCTCTCTCTCCCACTCTCCCCT
The DNA here is from genome assembly GCF_963921235.1 of Mobula hypostoma. Lineage (NCBI taxonomy): Eukaryota > Metazoa > Chordata > Chondrichthyes > Myliobatiformes > Myliobatidae > Mobula > Mobula hypostoma. The sequence continues at coordinate 66,803,768 of NC_086128.1, read as the reverse complement.
ACCCCTCTCTCCCACTCTCCCCTACCCCTCTCTCCCACTCTCCCCTACCCCTCTCTCTCCCACTCTCCCCTACCCCTCTCTCTCCCACTCTCCCCTACCCCTCTCTCTCCCACTCTCCCCTACCCCTCTCTCTCCCACTCTCCCCTACCGCTCTCTCCCACTCTCCCCTAACCCCACTCTCCCACTCTCCCCTACCTCTCTCTCCCACTCTCCCCTCTACCCCTCTCTCTCCCACTCTCCCCTACCCCTCTCTCCCCCACTCTCCCCTACCCCTCTCTCCCCCACCCCTCTCCCCACTCTCCCCTACCCCTCTCTCTCCCACTCTCCCCTACCCCTCTCTCTCCCACTCTCCCCTACCCCTCTCTCTCCCACTCTCCCCCTACCCCTCTCTCCCCCACTCTCCCCTCTACCCCTCTCTCTCCCACTCTCCCCTACCCCTCTCTCCCCCACTCTCCCCTACCCCTCTCTCCCCACTCTCCACTCTACCCCTCTCTCCCTCTCTCCCCTACCCCTCTCTCCCCCACTCTCCCCCTACCCCTCTCTCTCTCCCACTCTCCCCTACCCCTCTCTCTCCCACTCTCCCCCTACCCCTCTCTCCCCCACTCTCCCCTACTCCCTCTCTCCCCCCCCTCTCTCTCCCACTCTCCCCTACCCCTCTCTCTCCCACTCTCCCCTACCCCTCTCTCTCCCACTCTCCCCCTACCCCTCTCTCTCCCACTTCCCTCTACCCCTACCCCTCTCTCCCTCCCCCCTCTCCACTCTCCCCTACCCCTCTCTCTCCCCTACTCTCCCCCTACCCCCTCTCTCCCCCCACTCTCCCCCACCCCCTCTACTCCCCTCTCTCTCCCACTCTCCCCTCTACCCCCTCTCTCCCACTCTCCCCCTACCCCACCCCTCTCTCCCACTCGCCTCTCTACCCCTCTCTCTCCCACTCTCCCGTACCCCTCTCTCCCTCCCAATCTCCCCTACCCCTCTCTCTCCCACTCTCCCCGTACCCCTCTCTCCCACTCTCCCCTACCCCTCTCTCCCACTCTCCCCCTACCCCTCTCTCTCCCACTCTCCCCTCTACCCCTCTCTCTCCCACTCTCCCCTACCCCTCTCTCTCCCACTCTCCCCTACCCCTCTCTCCCACTCTCCCCTACCCCTCTCTCTCCCACTCTCCCCTACCCCTCTCTCTCCCACTCTCCCCCTACCCCTCTCTCTCCCACTCTCCCCTACCCCTCTCTCTCCCCCACTCTCCCCCTACCCCTCTCTCCCCCACTATCCCCTCTACCCCTCTCTCCCACTCTCCCCTACACCTCTCTCTCCCACTCTCCCCTCTACCCCTCTCTCCCCCACTCTCCCCTCTACCCTCTCTCTCTCCCACTCTCCCCTACCCCTCTCTCTCCCACTCTCCCCCTACCCCTCTCTCTCCCACTCTCCCCTACCCCTCTCTCTCCCACTCTCCCCTACCCCTCTCTCCCCCTACCCCTCTCTCCCTACCTCTCTCTCCCCCTCCCCTACCCCTCTCTCCCCCACTCTCCCCTCTACCCCTCCCCCACTCTCCCCCTACCCCTCTCTCTCCCACTCTCCCCTACCCCTCTCTCTCCCACTCTCCCCTACCCCTCTCTCTCCCACTCTCCCCCTACCCCTCTCTCCCCTCTCCCCTACCCCTCTCTCCCACTCTCCCCTACCCCTCTCTCCCCCACTCTCCCCTACCCCTCTCTCTCCCACTCTCCCCCTACCCCTCTCTCTCCCACTCTCCCCCTACCCCTCTCTCCCCCACTCTCCCCTACCCCTCTCTCTCCCACTCTCCCCCTACCCCTCTCTCTCCCACTCTCCCCTACCCCTCTCTCTCCCACTCTCCCCTACCCCTCTCTCCCCCCCTCTCCCCCTACCCCTCTCACCCTCTCCCCTCTACCCCTCTCTCCCCCACTCTCCCCTCTACCCTCTCCCCCACTCTCCCCTACCCCTCTCTCTCCCACTCTCCCCCTACCCCTCTCTCTCCCACTCTCCCCCTACCCCTCTCTCTCCCACTCTCCCCCTACCCCTCTCTCCCCCACTCTCCCCTCTACCCTTCTCTCCCACTCTCCCCCTACCCCTCTCTCCCCCTACCCCTCTCTCCCCCACTCTCCCCTCTACCCCTCTCTCTCCCACTCTCCCCTACCCCTCTCTCTCCCACTCTCCCCTACCCCTCTCTCTCCCACTCTCCCCTACTCCTCTCTCTCTCCCCTACCCCTCTCTCTCCCACTCTCCCCTACACCTCTCTCACCCACTCTCCCCTACCCCTCTCTCTCCCACTCTCCCCTACCCCTCTCTCTCCCACTCTCCCCCTACCCCTCTCTCTCCCACTCTCCCCTACCCCTCTCTCCCCCCCTCTCCCCTCACCCCACTCTCCCCCTACCCCTCTCTCTCCCACTCTCCCCTCTACCCCTCTCTCCCCCACTCTCCCCTACCCCTCTCTCTCCCACTCTCCCCTACCCCTCTCTCTCCCACTCTCCCCTACCCCTCTCTCTCCCACTCTCCCCTACCCCTCTCTCTCCCACTCTCCCCTACCCCTCTCTCTCCCACTCTCCCCTACCCCTCTCTCTCCCACTCTCCCCTACCCCTCTCTCTCCCACTCTCCCCTCTACCCCTCTCTCCCCCACTCTCCCCTACCCCTCTCTCTCCCACTCTCCCCCTACCCCACTCTCTTCCACTCACCCCTCTAACCCCCTCTCTCCCACTCTCCCCCTACCCCTCTCTTCCACTCTCCCCTACCTCTCTCTCCCACTCTCCCCTCTACCCCTCTCTCCCCCATTCTCCCCTCTTCCTCTCTCTCTCCCACTCTCCCTCTACCCCTCTCTCTCCCACTCTCCCTCTACCCCTCTCTCCCCCACTCTCCCCTACCCCTCTCTCTCCCACTCTCCCTCTACCCCTCTCTCTCCCACTCTCCCCCTACCCCTCTCTCTCCCACTCTCCCCTACCCCTCTCTCTCCCACTCTCCCCTACCCCTCTCTCTCCCACTCTCCCCTACCCCTCTCTCTCCCACTCTCCCCTACCCCTCTCTCCCCCTCTCTCCCCCTACCCCTCTCTCACCCACTTTCCCTCTACCCCTCTCTCCCACACTCCCCTACACCTCTCTCTCCCACTCTCCCCTCCCCCTCTCTCTCCCACTCTCCCCTACCCCTCTCTCTCCCACTCTCCCCCTACCCCTCTCTCTCCCACTCTCCCCCTACCCCTCTCTCTCCCACTCTCCCCTACCCCTCTCTCCCACTCTCCCCCCGTCTCTCTCCCCCACTCTCCCCCTACCCCTCTCTCTCTCCCACTCTCCCCTACCCCTCTCTCTCCCACTCTCCCCCTACCCCTCTCTCTCCCACTCTCCCCTACCCCTCTCTCTCCCACTCTCCCCCTACCCCTCTCTCTCCCACTCTCCCCTCCCCCTCTCTCTCCCACTCTCCCCTACCCCTCTCTCCCCCACTCTCCCCCTACCCCTCTCTCTCCCACTCTCCCCTACCCCTCTCTCTCCCACTCTCCCCCTACCCCTCTCTCCCCCACTCTCCCCTACCCCTCTCTCCCCCACTCTCCCCTACCCCTCTCTCTCCCACTCTCCCCCTACCCCTCTCTCTCTCCCACTCTCCCCTACCCCTACCCCTCTCTCCCACTCTCTCCCCTACCCCTCTCTCTCCCACTATCCCCTACCTCTCTCTCCCCCACTCTCCCCTCTACCCCTCTCTCTCCCACTCTCCCCCTACCCTCTCTCTCCCACTCTCCCCTACCCCTCTCTCTCCCACTCTCCCCCTACCCCTCTCTACCCCACTCTCCCCTACCCCTCTCTACCCCACTCTCCCCTACCCCTCTCTCTCCCACTCTCCCCCTACCCCTCTCTACCCCACTCTCCCCTACCCCTCTCTACCCCACTCTCCCCTACCCCTCTCTCTCCCACTCTCCCCCTACCCCTCTCTCTCCCACTCTCCCCTACCCCTCTCTCTCCCACTCTCCCCCTACCCCTCTCTCCCCCACTCTCCCCTACCCCTCTCTCTCCCCACTCTCCCCTACCCCTCTCCCCCACTCTCCCCTCTACCCCTACCTCCTCCCACTCTCTCTCCCTCCCCTCTCCCCTACCCCTCTCTCCCACTCTCCCCTACCCCTCTCTCTCCCACTCTCCCCCTACCCTCTCTCTCTCCCACTCTCCCCTACCCCTCTCTCTCCCACTCTCCCCCTACCCTCTCTCTCCCACTCTCCCTCTACCCCTCTCTCCCCCACTCTCCCCTCTACCCCTCTCTCTCCCACTCTCCCCTACCCCTCTCTCCCCCACTCTCCCCTCTACCCCTCTCTCCCCCACTCTCCCCTCTACCCCTCTCTCCCCCACTCTCCCCTCTACCCCTCTCTCTCCCACTCTCCCCCTACCCCTCTCTCTCCCACTCTCCCCTTCCCCTCTCTCTCCCACTCTTCCCTCTACCCCTCTCTCCCCACTACCCCTCTCTCCCTCACTCTCCCCTCTAACCCTCTCCCCCACTCTCCCCTACCCCTCTCTCTCCCACTCTCCCCTACCCCTCTCTCCTCCCACTCTCCCCCTACCCCTCTCTCTCCCACTCTCCCCCTACCCCTCTCTCCCCACTCTCCCTCTACCCCTCTCTCTCCCACTCTCCCCTACCCCTCTCTCCCCACTCTCCCCTACCCCTCTCTCTCCCACTCTCCCCTACCCCTCTCTCTCCCACTCTCCCCTACCCCTCTCTCTCCCACTCTCCCCCTACCCCTCTCTCTCCCACTCTCCCCTACCTCTTTCTCCCCCACTCTCCCCTTACCCCTCACTCCCCCACTCTCCCCTTACCCCTCACTCCCCCACTCTCCCCTACCCCTCTCTCTCCCACTCTCCCCTCTACCCCTCTCTCTCCCACTCTCCCCTACCCCTCTCTCTCCCACTCTCCCCTACCCCTCTCTCCCCCACTCTCCCCTACCCCTCTCTCTCCCACTCTCCCCTACCCCTCTCTCTCCCACTCTCCCCTACCCCTCTCTCTCCCACTCTCCCCTACCCCTCTCTCTCCCACTCTCCCCTACCCCTCTCTCTCCCACTCTCCCCCTACCCCTCTCTCTCCCACTCTCCCCCTACCCCTCTCTCTCTCCCACTCTCCCTCTACCCCTCTCTCTCCCACTCTCCCCCTCCCCTCTCTCTCCCACTCTCCCTCTACCCCTCTCTCCCCACTCTCCCCTACCCCTCTCTACCCACTCTCCCCCTACCCCTCTCTCTCCCACTCTCCCCCTACCCCTCTCCTCTCCCCCTACCCCTCACTCCACCCTCTACCCTCACCCCTCTCTCCCCCCCTCTCCCCCTACCCCTCTCTCTCTCACTCTCCCCCTACCCCTCTCTCTCCCACTCTCCCCTCTACCCCTCTCTCTCCCACTCTCCCCTACCCCTCTCTCTCCCACTCTCCCCTCCCCCTACCCCTCTCTCCCCCACTCTCCCCTACCCCTCTCTCTCCCCACTCTCCCCCCCCTCTCTCTCCCACTCTCCCCTACCCCTCTCTCTCCCACTCTCCCCTACCCCTCTCTCTCCCACTCTCCCCTACCCCTCTCTCTCCCACTCTCCCCTACCCCTCTCTACCCCACTCTCCCCTACCCCTCTCTCTCCCACTCTCCCCCTACCCCTCTCTCTCCCACTCTCCCCTCTACCCCTCTCTCTCCCACTCTCCCCTACCCCCTCTCTCTCCCACTCTCCCCTACCCCTCTCTCCCCCACTCTCCCCTCTACCCCTCTCTCTCCCACTCTCCCCCTACCCCTCTCTCTCCCACTCTCCCCTCTACCCCTCTCTCTCTCCCACTCTCCCCTACCCCTCTCTCTCCCACTCTCCCCTACCCCTCTCTCTCCCACTCTCCCCTACCCCTCTCTCCCTCCCAATCTCCCCTACCCCTCTCTCTCCCACTCTCCCCGTACCCCTCTCTCTCCCACTCTCCCCCTACCCCTCTCTCTCCCACTCTCCCCTCTACCCCTCTCTCACCCACTCTCCCCTACCCCTCTCTCTCCCACTCTCCCCCTACCCCTCTCTCTCCCACTCTCCCCTACCCCTCTCTCTCCCACTCTCCCCTACCCCTCTCTCTCCCACTCTCCCCTACCCCTCTCTCCCCCACTCTCCCCTACCCCTCTCTCTCCCACTCTCCCCTACCCCTCTCTCTCCCACTCTCCCCTACCCCTCTCTCTCCCACTCTCCCCCTACCCCTCTCTCTCCCACTCTCCCCTACCCCTCTCTCTCCCACTCTCCCCTACCCCTCTCTCTCCCACTCTCCCCTACCCCTCTCTCTCCCACTCTCCCCTACCCCTCTCTCTCCCACTCTCCCCTACCCCTCTCTCTCCCACTCTCCCCTACCCCTCTCTCTCCCACTCTCCCCTACCCCTCTCTCTCCCACTCTCCCCTACCCCTCTCTCTCCCACTATCCTTTCTGCCCCTCTCTTCCCACTTTCCCTCTACCCCTCTCTCCCCCACTCTCCCCTCTACCCCTCTCTCTCCCACTCTCCCCTCTACCCCCCCCTCTCTCCCCCTACCCCACTCTCTCCCTCTACCCCTCTCTCTCCCACTCTCCCCCTCTCTCTCTACCCACTCTCCCCTACCCCTCTCTCCCCACTCTCCCCTCTACCCCTCTCTCTCCCACTCTCCCCCTACCCCTCTCTCCCCACTCTCCCCTCTACCCCTCTCTCTCCCACTCTCCCTCTACCCCTCTCTCTCCCACTCTCCCCTACCCCTCTCTCTCCCACTCTCTCCCTACCCTCTCTCTCTCCCACTCTCCCCCTACCCCTCTCTCCCACTCTCCCCTACCCCTCTCTCTCCCACTCTCCCCTACCCCTCTCTCTCCCACTCTCCCTCTACCCCTCTCTCCCCCACTCTCCCCTACCCCTCTCTCCCCCACTCTCCCCTACCCCTCTCTCTCCCACTCTCCCCCTACCCCTCTCTCTCCCACTCTCCCCTCTACCCCTCTCTCTCCCACTCTCCCCTACCCCTCTCTCTCTCCCACTCTCCCCTACCCCTCTCTCCCCCACTCTCCCCCTACCCCTCTCTCTCTCCCACTCTCCCCCTACCCCTCTCTCTCCCACTCTCCCCCTACCCCTCTCTCTCCCACTCTCCCCTCTACCCCTCTCTCTCCCACTCTCCCTCTACCCCTCTCTCTCTCCCACTCTCCCCTCTACCCCTCTCTCTCCCACTCTCCCCTCTACCCCTCTCTCCCCCACTCTCCCTCTACCCCTCTCTCTCCCACTCTCCCCTACCCCTCTCTCCCCCACTCTCCCCTCTACCCCTCTCTCTCCCACTCTCCCCTACCCCTCTCTCTCCCACTCTCCCCCCACCCCTCTCTCCCCTCTACCCCTCTCTCTCCCACTCTCCCCTACCCCTCTCTCCCCTACCCCTCTCTCTACCCCTCTCTCCCCACTCTCCCCTACCCCTCTCTCCCCTCTACCCCTCTCTCCCCCACTCTCCCCTCTACCCCTCTCTCTCCCACTCTCCCCTACCCCTCTCTCTCCCACTCTCCCCTACCCCTCTCTCTCCCACTCTCCCCTCTACACCTCTCTCCCACACTCCCCTGCACCTCACTCTCCCACTCTCCCCTCTACCCCTCTCTCCCCCACTCTCCCTCTACCCCTCTCTCTCTCCCACTCTCCCCTCGTACCCCTCTCTCTCCCACTCTCCCCTCTACCCCTCTCTCTCCCACTCTCCCTCTACCCCTCTCTCCCCCACTCTCCCCTACCCCTCTCTCCCCCCCTCTCCCCTAACCCTCTCTCCCCCTACCCCTCTCTCTCCCACTCTCCCCTCTAACCCTCTCTCTCACTCTCCCCTACCCCTCTCTCTCCCACTCTCCCCCTACCCCTCTCTCTCCCACTCTCCCTCTACCCCTCTCTCCCCCACTCTCCCTCTACCCCTCTCTCTCCCACTCTCCCTCTACCCCTCTCTCTCCCACTCTCCCTCTACCCCTCTCTCTCCCACTCTCCCTCTACCCCTCTCTCTCCCACTCTCCCCCTACCCCTCTCTCTCCCACTCTCCCCCTACCCCTCTCTCTCCCACTCTCCCCTCTACCCCTCTCTCTCCCACTCTCCCTCTACCCCTCTCTCTCCCACTCTCCCCTACCCCTCTCTCTCCCACTCTCCCCTACCCCTCTGTCCAACTCTCCCCTCTACCCCTCTCTCTCCCACTCTCCCCCTCCCCCTCTCTGTCCCACCCTCCCCCTCTACCCCTCTCTCTCCCACTCTCCCCTCTACCCCTCTCTCTCCCACTCTCCCCTATCCCTCTCTCTCCCACTCTCCCCTCTACCCCTCTCTCCCCCACTCTCCCCTCTAACCCTCTCTCTCCCACTCTCCCCTACCCCTCTCTCTCCCACTCTCCCCCTACCCCTCTCTCTCCCACTCTCCTCCTACCCTCTCTCTCCCACTCTCCCCTACCCCTCTCTCTCCCACTCTCCCCCTACCCCTCTCTCTCCCACTCTCCCCTCTACCCCTCTCTCTCCCACTCTCCCCTCTACCCCTCTCTCTCCCACTCTCCCTCTACCCCTCTCTCTCCCACTCTCCCCCTACCCCTCTCTCTCCCACTCTCCCCTACCCCTCTCTCCCACTCTCCCCTACCCCTCTCTCTCCCACTCTCCCTCTACCCCTCTCTCCCACTCTCCCCTCTACCCCCCTCTCCCCCACTCTCTCCTACCCCTCTCTCCCACTCTCCCTCTACCCCTCTCTCTCCCACTCTCCCTCTACCCCTCTCTCTCCCACTCTCCCCTCTAACCCTCTCTCTCCCACTCTCCCCTATCCCTCTCTCTCCCACTCTCCCTCTCTCTCTCCCACTCTCCCCTACCCTCTCTCTCCCACTCTCCCTCTACCCCTCTCTCTCCCACTCTCCCCTCTACCCTCTCTCTCCCACTCTCCCCCTACCCCTCTCTCTCCCACTCTCCCCCTACCCCTCACTCACCCACTTTCCCTCTACCCTCTCTCTCCCACTCTCCCCCTACCCCTCTCTCTCCCACTCTCCCCTCTACCCCTCTCTCTCTCACTCTCCCCTACCCCTCTCTCTCCCACTCTCTCTCTACCCTCTCTCTCTCTCCACTCTCCCCTACCCCTCTCTCTCCCACTCTCCCCTACCCCTCTCTCTCCCACTCTCCCTCTACCCCTCTCTCTCCCACTCTCCCTCTACCCCTCTCTCTCCCACTCTCCCTCTTCCCCTCTCTCTCCCACTCTCCCCTCTACCCCTCTTTCTCCCACTCTCCCCTCTACTCCTCTCTCTCCCACTCTCCCCTCTACCCCTCTCTCTCCCACTCTCCCCCTACCCCTCTCTCTCCCACTCTCCCCTACCCCTCTCTCCCCCACTCTCCCCTACCCCTCTCTCTCTCCCACTCTCCCCTACCCCTCTCTCTCCCACTCTCCCCCTACCCCTCTCTCTCCCCCAATCTCCTCTACCACTCTCCCCCTTCCCCTCTCTCTCCCACTCTCCCCTCTACCCCTCTCTCTCCCACTCTCCCCTACCCCTCTCTCCCCCACTCTCCCCTCTACCCCTCTCTCTCCCACTCTCCCCCTACCCCCTCTCTCCCACTCTCCCCTCTACCCCTCTCTCTCCCACTCTCCCTCTACCCCTCTCTCTCCCACTCTCCCCTACCCCTCTCTCTCCCACTCTCCCTCTACTCCCTCTCTCTCCCACTCTCCCTCTACCCCTCTCTCTCCCACTCTCCCTCTACCCCTCTCTCTCCCACTCTCCCCTCTACCCCTCTCTCTCCCACTCTCCCCTACCCCTCTCTCTCCCACTCTCCCTCTACCCCTCTCCTCTCCCACTCTCCCCCTACCCCTCTCTCTCCCACTCTCCCTCTACCCCTCTCTCCCACTCTCCCTCTACCCTCTCTCTCACTCTCCCTCTACCCTCTCTCCACTCTCCCCTCCCTCTCTCTCCCACTCTCCCCTACCCTCTCTCTCCCACTCTCCCCTCTCCTCTCTCTCCCACTCTCCCTCCCCTCCTCTCCCACTCTCCCCCTCTCTCCCACTCTCTACCCCTCTCTCTCCCACTCTCCCCTACCCCTCTCTCTCCCACTCTCTCCCTCCTCTACCCCTCTCTCTCCCACTCTCCCCCTACCCCTCTCTCTCCCACTCTCCCCTACCCCTCTCTCTCCCACTCTCCCCGTACCCCTCTCTCCCACTCTCCCCTCTACCCCTCTCTCTCCCACTCTCCCCTCTACCCCTCTCTCTCCCACTCTCCCCTACCCCTCTCTCTCCCACTCTCCCCTCTACCCCTCTCTCTCCCACTCTCCCCTCTAACCCCCTCTCTCCCACTCTCCCCCTACCCCTCTCTCCCACTCTCCCTCTACCCCTCTCTCTCCCACTCTCCCCTACCCCTCTCTCTCCCACTCTCCCTCTACCCCTCTCTCTCCCACTCTCCCCTCTAACCCTCTCTCTCACTCTCCCTCTATCCCTCTCTCTCCCACTCTCCCTCTACCCTCTCTCTCTCTCACTCTCCCTCTGCCCCTCTCTCTCCCACTCTCCCCTCTACCCCTCTCTCTCCCACTCTCCCCTCTACTCCTCTCTCTCTCACTCTCCCCTATCCCTCTCTCTCCCACTCTCCCTCTACCCCTCTCTCTCCCACTCTCCCCTCTACCCCTCTCTCTCCCACTCTCCCCTACCCCTCTCTCTCCCACTCTCCCCTCTACCCCTCTCTCTCCCACTCTCCCCTACCCCTCTCTCCCCCACTCTCCCCCTACCCCTCTCTCCCCCACTCTCCCCTCTACCCCTCTCTCCCCCACTCTCCCCTCTACCCCTCTCTCCCCCACTCTCCCCTCTACCCCTCTCTCTCCCACTCTCCCCTACCCCTCTCTCTCCCACTCTCCCCTACCCCTCTCTCCCCCACTCTCCCCTCTACCCCTCTCTCTCCCACTCTCCCCTACCCCTCTCTCTCCCACTCTCCCCTCTACCCCTCTCTCCCACACTCCCCTATCCCTCTCTCTCCCACTCTCCCTCTACCCCTCTCTCTCTCCCACTCTCCCCTCTACCCCCTCTCTCTCCCACTCTCCCCTACCCCTCTCTCTCCCACTCTCCCCTCTACCTCTCTCTCCCACTCTCCCCTCTACCCCTCTCTCTCCCACTCTCCCCTCTACCCCTCTCTCTCCCACTCTCCCCTACCCCTCTCTCTCCCACTCTCCCCTCTACCCCTCTCTCTCCCACTCTCCCCCTACCCCTCTCTCCCCCACTCTCCCCTCTACCCCTCTCTCCCACACTCCCCTACACCCTCTCTCCCACTCTCCCCTACCCCTCTCTCTCCCACTCTCCCCTCTACCCCTCTCTCTCCCACTCTCCCCTCTACCCCTCTCTCTCCCACTCTCCCTCTACCCCTCTCTCTCCCACTCTCCCCTACCCCTCTCTCTCTCCCACTCTCCCCTCTACCC